>NC_135775.1:2859205-2861199 GCF_028453695.1 Augochlora pura | reverse complement strand
ATGAACGAGACACTTTTGTTTCGGACAAGATAACGTAAAACACTGAGCGACCTGTCGAATTCCGCTTTGAAACTTTCGAGAGGAATGCTCGCTTGAAAAATGCGCAGCGTCGACGAGTTTCACCTTTATTTACTTATTTAATTTTTTGGAAAGGTGCTTTTTATATTAATGTTATTATATTAATATAAAATATTTATGTTATTTATATTAAATATTTGTGCTAATTATATTTAATATTTATGCTATTTATATTAATAAAAGCACCTCGGAAGTTATCGTAACAAACACCTCCTCCACGTTGATTTATCATTTTCAATTCATAGTATATTCAACCCTTGCCTGAAATCTCAATTTCGAAGATACTCGACTTTATCAGTTTAAGTAGGTCACCCTGTACACATTACCTGGTTCAGCAAACCAGTTACGGAAGAGTGTTCTTGACTCGAACAATTTGGAAATGAAAAATCGAGATGTCTTAAGGGTATCTCGATAAAATTAAATCAATTTCGAAATATTCCAATAAATTGAATATCAATAAGACTGCAGAGTCGCAGAAATATCTAATTAAATACATTATCGTCGTTCCAGTGTATTTCCTCTTTCTTTGAGCTTCTGCCGGGCGTCGATTCAGCGATCACCGCGTCAAAAGCGCGCCCCGTTCATTCGCATAATCGCAAAGGCGTGTCGGGGGGAAGGCTTTCCGAAAAATTGAAAGCTGACGGAATTTCCTGGCGCTCGCTCAGCTGCCGTTCGCGAATCGATTCCCCGTGGGCGCTTTTCGAAAGTTCGCCGATGCAGGTTCATCGCGAATTTCCGGCCCGTGCCGTCGCCGTGGAGACCACGCGGAAAAGAGTTCTAGCGGCGGCGGTTCGCGACTTTTGCCCCGGAGACGCTCTCTGATTATCTTATTTCTTCTCTTTTCTTCTATCATTTCTTATCTCTTCTCTTCTCTCTTCTCATCTCTCTATTCTCATATATCTTCTCGACTCTCCACTCTCATCTCTCTTCTCTGTTCTTCTCTCTTCTCTTCTCTCCTTTCCTCTCCTCTCCTCTCCTCTCCTCTCGCCTCACCGCGATTAATGAGATCGCAGGTCTCCCGGCGGCGGGCTAAAGACGATCGTAGATAAGGGCAGCACCCGATCGATTCCCAGGCAATTTGTTGTTGAAAATGAAGCCGGTCGGCCGCCTCCGTGGTAGGAAGGAGCGGACAGCCGCAGTCTCCTCTCGAAAATAGATCAAAGCTGTCTCGTCCAGCGCGCCGCCGTTCCAGCCGCTTATTTACCGGCCGGTCTTTCTTCTCTTTTTTTTATTCTCGCGCGGACACCGCCAGGTCCGCCGAAATTCAATTTGCGCCCGGTGCTGCTCGACCCTCCGAAATTTCCCTGGGAAAGTAGTCCTCGTTAGGCGCCCGAGTGCCGTCGTTATTACGGTGAGTCGGAAATTTACGCGATTCTTCTTCCAGCGTTCGCCTTTCGCGCGAATTTTTCGCGCGGATTTTTACCTTCGCGGGTGAACCTGGGTTTTTTTCTTGTGTGGCGGTGTCAGTGATTGTGAGATTGCCAATTATTCGGCTTTGTTATGTTATTTTACTAGGTTTGTTTTTTTATATTCACCAGTCATGTTTAGGTTCAGTTGCCAAGCATGATTTATTTCACATAAAAGAATGGATATGTAAAAATTGTATATAAAAGATGGATTGTATAGAAGATTGTATAGAAGATTGTATAGAAGATTGTATAGATTGTATAGAAAAGATGGACGCTCTTAGAGTTATATAATTTTAGTTCACTCTCGTTCGTGAATTTTTTTATATAAATTCTGAATAGAAATCTAGTCTTTATGCAAAATTAAGAGTTATCTAAATTCATTTCAAAATATAAAAGTAGCTTTAGTATTCGCTTTTTGCAGATCGAAAGTAATACACTGACGTTATTAAATGTTTTTTATCTGTCTACCGTTCGACGCTGTTAAGTGTTTTTAATCTTTCTACTGTC
>NC_135775.1:2842574-2858705 GCF_028453695.1 Augochlora pura | reverse complement strand
CGGGTTGACCCGTCTGGTAGTTCTAATGTTAACACGGTCATCGATGCACAGTGGTCGAGAGGGTTGCAGACGTCAGAGGGACGTGTCGAGACTCGCGACGGTATCTCGATGATCGGACGTGATTCCGGCGAGAGACTGACGAAATTAATAAAGCAAACGGTAGCGATTCGTCCAGGGCCGCGGTAGGATCGTTAAAATGTCAACGCCGACGGCGACGAGACGTCGTTTGAACCCGGCGGTCCTCGCCAGATACAATGGCCAACTGCACGGTCCCTCTCAACAGGTAGCTACAGCCGGGGCAAAAAAGGCGTTCGTTTGCGACTGTCTTCTCCTTTCAAACCGGCGACCATAGTTTTCCATCGGAGACTCTGCAATTCAAAAATTATTCTCGTCAGCAAGTTTCTTTTCCGCGTTGCCTAGATTCTAGAGACGAAACGACGCTTTCAAATGGTCAGAAATTTCATTTCGTTACGTTTGCCAACTTAAGCGCTTTTCGTTTTTAACGATAGTAATTATACAAATGTATTTTTTTAGTGGAGGTCATTCTGCGGACTCTCACAAGCAGAGCAATATATTTTTTATGACGTAATAAACGTTGGAGAATGGTAAAATGATTTTCAGAACAAGGAAGACGTCGCTAAACGCGCCATTTTTTCTCGAATACGATTTTAATTTACTTTGCAAGAACAAAATGTCTAACCACGCCAGCTTATCCCCCCAGCCACAAATTTTAATTAACACTGTACCTTATTTAAATTATAAATGTGGAACGGGTCACTTTGACCGGGGAGTAGATTAAACGTTAATATAAAAATATCTAAGAAAATGAAGCTCTAAAGTGATTTCACAATTTGCCAAGAACATGAATTTCATAGTGATATGCAATAATATAAAAAGAGTGATCGTCGAATCTCGAAACAAAAGATTTGTGCAGATATCATCGATGCATAGATCGCCAGTGAGATTGCAGAGCGATTTAATACGTAACTTTTATCCTGCCTTTGTGTCGCAAACGTTACTGCAATCGTGAACAAAAGTCACCGTTGTACGAATCCATTTTTCCTTTATTGCATATCACTTGGAACATATACATATGTATCCTTGCATGGTCGCGAGCTCTTATCGCGAGCGTACCACTGAACCACATTCGCCTGTGCTCGACGATATCATAAATTATTCAATGATTCAGCATCCATCAGCGACTGGTTTTCGGTGGGGATAACCTGAGCTTCCTTTCGTCTGATCATAAATCATTCCATAAAGTATACGACCGAATTTATCGCTATACGCAGCGGGATAAATACAAATTTATTTGGTCTCCCTATTGCTTTCTCAGACGACACGAAGTGAGAGCGTCTTACATGTTAATACAAACGCACGAGATCCGTCCGTGGTATGCTAACGCACAAATGAAGGACCTTTCATAAATTCTCAATCAGCTTTTATTCGATACCACGCTCGATTTAACGCAGATGATTTTTGCCGCCGAGTGCAGCGCACCGTATGGTCTAAACGGCACGAATCTACGGTGCATCTGTATTTTTAGTGCTTGCAGATGCGGAGCTCGATATGCAAAGCCTGAATCTGTTCGGCTCTTATCTCGACACATTTTCGAGGAACTATTTCCCCCGTTCTTCGTTCTCGTATCTCTCAAATAAGGCAAATGACGCTTTTCTTTTTTACTGAATGCATAAAACTGTAATCGTATCTGTTTCATTCGGACTTAAAGTGTACAGCGAGATTGCTATGAAAATTATAATTTCGTCCAGGCAAAAATATTTCTTCTCTCATAAATATCAGCCGCAAGAAATAGAATTTCGTATTTTATAATAAAACATAATATAATCTCACAAATCTCTAAGCTGATACTATATCGATTAACAAGTTTCTTTATCACAATGTAAATAACTATGTTCGATACATGCACTGATCCGTGCATCGTCGAATAAATCTTAAAATATTAATTCATAAAAACTATAAAATAAAAAAATTTCACAACCGAAGTGAAACTCATTTATTTGTAGCGTTAAATGCGTCTACAGCGAATGCAGTCGCGAATAGGGACGTTTACCTTATGGGGTCATCGAAGGATAAAATAAACGGTGGAACTGGGTTAACGTTGCTGGACGTTGCATTCATTGATTATGCGAGAGCAACGGAGAAGAAAGAAAACGAGAGAAATGAAAATCACTGTTCGCGAAGGTTTCGGTGCATCTCGGAGGACGGGGAGGACGCTTGTCTTTTCGAGGGTCCTTGGTAGAGGGACTGCCTTAACGAGGCCGATCCGCATCTCCTCCGGCGACTTCATTTTTTTTTACGGTGTCAACGGTCGTCGGCGACGTTCTCTTGCTTGGTATTCCGTCGCGACACTAGGAAGTACGCGGCAGAATGCATGGAGTATCATTCTGGCCTTAATTGGACTCCGAGCTAATAAGAGCATCGAACTATTAAGCTTACGTGTATCGTTGTGTTCGCGAACGCCACCTGCATTCGCTCGCGTGCTATTTCTGCTGCCTCGATGCTTCCCCTTTCCGAACGGTTTTCCGTTTTTTCTTCTATTTCGTTCGAAGAATGCCGCTCTGTACCATTGTTGCGATTCCAGAAACGTGCGTGCCTCTTCTGTTCATTTGCGCGAAATAGTCCACCCTCGAATCCTTCTGGAACACTATTGAAAAAATCAGACTCGTCTTAATGCTTCCTTAATGATATCCTCTCTCATAGCTAGTCTCGATGTTCCTTCGAATTGATTTTCAAAATGGAACTAGCCTTCCATTTTTATCGCTCGATATGTTCTATTATGTAGAAACCGTTTGATACCGTTATTGTTATTTCCAAATGGTTTAGTTCGCCCCAGTTTTCGACGCTCACTCGTCAAGCTAAAAATAATGGAGGGAAAAAGTTCGTCTGACTGAAAAGTGCAAGGTGTTTTTAATTGCAACATGCACTTCGCGCGTACCGTTTCGGTTTGTTAACGATCAAGCGAGAAAAAAATCTCTAGTTAGCATGCAGCGCCACCAGACACGATGGTTGTCCCGCGAAGTTTTATTTTACACTGTAGTCGCAGAAACGGCCGGTAAATGAGAGCGACGTTTCGTACTCGTTTGCTTCGAACACTACAATATTTTCGTCATATTTATAACGTAAATAATTAACCATTAACGACGTTGTAGTTGGTAACATATTATCGTGTAAATTTACTAGAGCAGGAGGTATTAAACGAAATCTCTGATCAAAATATATGTGAGTACCTGAATGAGTATATCCTTATTATTTTCTTTGCACGGTAGATGTATTCTACAAAACAATCATATAAAGAAAATATCATTTAAAAAGGGAATTGTATAATACCCTCGAAAGTATGATGTACCTTATTTTGTGCAAACAATTAAGAGAAAACTTTTTGGATCGACGTTCTAGTATTTCTTGTCAAGAGCATTTCCTACGCATCTGTACTGCCCAAAATATACATAGAAAATTACGGTCCTCAAAATTCCAACCAAATATCATTTTCAATCGTGCCGAAACAAGGAAAATCCTTCAAAAAGGAAAATTGAGTTTATCTTTCTAGCGTGCTAGGGGTCTGAAAGAGATCCGCAGATTGAGGATGCGCCTAGGCGGGCATATCAATCGGCCGGGTTGCAAAAAAGTATGCGGAACGTCTCGCGAATCGAAAACAAAAGAAAGGAAAACCGTTCGGCGTTATTTGCACGGCAGATGCATCTTCGTTTTCGAGTGCGGGAAAGCGGCTCGGAGAGCGACGATTCGCCGAGAGACCGGCCCGTGTGTAGAGAGGACAATATGCTCCGTGATCCGGCAGGCTGCTCGCTACGGCGGCCGGCGATTGGTCGACTGAATTCCGTGGAACACATGCGCAGAGAAGAGAGGCAGCCTCGTTGGTTTGCCGTAGGGAGCACCGACGCCGTGTAGTGGATTTACCCCCACCACGGCCGGTGGCTGCGTCAGGCGTGGTCGTTCGTTAGGGGCCGCAGTATATCCGAGTCGGGCGCGTCGTATTTATCGGTCCGCTGTCGCCTGTCCGAACTTCGTCGGCGAGAGAGAGAGAGAGAGAGCCAGTGCGCGGTTGTGTCTGTGCTGCCCGTGTGTTTCATGTGTACGTGAGGGAGAAAGAGAGGCGCGCGCGCGCTCGCCCACCGGTGTACAGTGTGCGTGGTTTGCCAAAGGTCGTTTAACTTGTTACCCCCACCCCCGGCTTGTTTTCCTTCGGGTTTTTCCTGTGACACCGGAAGGAGGCCCGAGAAAAACCGTAGCTCGGCAAGCATTTTCGTTACGGTGGACACAGAGGGACTTGGTTCGCGCGACGATGAAACAATGCGCAGAAAAGTGAGAGTGAACGTGGCCACGTTCGGCCGGTTTGCCGACAGCGTGAATCACCAGCAGCGCCGGCGTTCATGAGCCCACGCACCCGATGCGCGACTTCTCTCTCCGTCTCTCCTTCCTTGTTTTGCGCTTTTTCGTCCACTCCCTCTCGCTCTCCCGCCCCGTCGTCTCGCGTCCGTGAATGCACACGCTTACGTGAACTTTTCCTTTGAACCTGACAGATACGGCGCGCGCGAGAGGCGCGTATCGTACTAGTGAGTACCTTTGCCCGTTGTTTTCTTCCGAACGATTAACCCCCGGGAACGCGAGCCGTGCACGCGTACCCGACGCGTCTTCCAGACCCGAGTTGCGCCGCGTTATAATCCGTAGATCGAGCACAATCTGCGGGCTTGCCTCGATCCGTAATACTAGACGGCGAAGTCTATGACCGTGGTACGGTTTCTGTTGATCCTAGCCGGTTAAGGCGTTTCCAAGGGCAAACTGTGGCTTTCCATCGCCGCGTCGGACGCACACCGTCGTTTCGAGGACTCTCTCCCTTCCTCTCTCTCTCTCGCTCTATCTCTTTCTCGAAAGAGACAGAGCATGCACTACTCTTTTTTCATCGGTCCATTGTTTTCGTTTACGGATTAATCTTTTCTTTGCATTTCTTTGTTTTGACATATCGGATAGTCGAAAGTGAATGACACCGCAAGCGCTCGACGGCCCCCACGGCGTTGTCGCGTACGATAATATTTCAAATCGATCATTGTGCACCGCCACCTTTGTCGCGATTCACCATTCAACGGATCTTCCTCGAGCAACAGGATCGCAGAAACCAATATCGAGGAGTCGGACTGGGTCCGATCGCGCGCGACATATTTCTATTCGTTACGGCAAAAGAACACCTTTTATGGTAGACACGCCCGTTCCTTTTCTTACGTTACCCCGCGTGCCTCCGCTTCTACGGAATCGGTCGAATAATCGAGGTTATCTTTTTCCGGTGTCGATTGTTACGTGTCCGCGGTCACGATTACTCACCGGCTCGGTCATCGGATTCGACACAAGGCGGGCTATCTTATCGTGTAACCTCTTCTTCGAAAAGTCAGTCGTGTCGCAATTAGAAGTGTTCCCGCAAATGTGTCCGCATTTACGGTGCGCGAAAAGCACGTAATACCGTTCGAAACTTTCTCAATCGTTTCTACTTGAATTCGCGCCATTGAATTTGCACACATTGTTTTCACGCTACTCTACGAGTACTACAGTCGTCGAACGAGTAGGCTACTAGAGGGCTAATTTGAGGTTACAAGCAAAACACAACAGAGCCACGTGACTTTGTCAGCAAGTTATCGCGACGTTGAAGTGTTCCCCGAAGCGTCCAGTATAATTTATTGCTTCTCGATTGTCGTCTATATCGCTCGGCAATTAAACAAGAATTATGTAAACACGTCGTGCAGGGGAAAGCTTTTTAAATCTGACCCAATTGTCAGTCTCGCATCTCGCCAGATGCATTCGGAACTCCGTAAAGACGGTCGCACATTCTTGTTGCTTTAAAAATAGAATAATTGGCGTTCTCGCTTACGCGAACGAAGGAGCTCATTAACAGCTTCTGCAAAATTTAGTTGGCCGCGGGACGGGCCAATGAGTGATAAGCTCACGTGACCGGGCGCGCCGCCATTGTCGTAGTGTTTTGCTCGAATCTTGAATTGAAAGGACAATAAATTCGCTCGTTAAACCGAGAGAGAGAGAGAGAGAGAGGAGAGAGAGAGGCTGTCGAGGGAACGGGAGTTTTTAACGATTCGCTGTCAGTTTGCTTGGTGATAGAATCGAGAAAGAAAGCTGCGCTCCCAGCGGCGAGGAAGGACGAGGGAGAGAGAGAGAGAGAGAAAGTGAGAAAGAGGGGTGTAGCGAGGGTCGGAGAATCGTGTTGGCCCTCGAGTAGTCACGTGACACCGGTTTGGAAATGTCGACCGAAAATCAAAACGGGACGGCCGGCACGCAGAGCAACGGGATAAAGGCGACGATCGGCGTATCGTCGTCGGCGAGAACGACGTCGAACAATTCCTCGTTCCTCTACAGCAGCAACTCGATGCTGAACCGTGAGAAGCCGCGTCAGGCTCCGCCGCCGACGTTGCCGAAATACACGTCCAGCTTCAATGCTGGTTCCAACGGCAGCGGTACGACCGAACGATTGACTAGAGACCGCGAGGTCGGCGGCAGCTACAGGCTCGAGAGGCTAGCCCTCAGGCAAAGGATACTAGACGGGGAAAAGGCGAACGGCGACACCACGTCGGTAAGCTCCAGCATTTTTTCCCGCCTCTCCCCCCCACTTTTTTTTCTTTTTTGTTCTACGCCCGTTACTCTTGTCATGGGAACAATGGCCGCGTCAAGTGCTTGCATCGCCTGTATTCCCTACGTAAATATTTTGCGAAATGCCCGGCACCGTCTGGTCGGTCTATACAGCGCGATCCATCTAGAGACTGCCACTTGAAGCAACTTCTTCTGTTGCAACTAGACCGCTGCCCTTTATGCAAAATAAAAATGGTTTTCATCGATTGCAACAGACGCGAGTCGAATAGAAATTACTATCTGTTCTTTTAACTCGGCGAGAGGCGCTCGCAGTTCAAAACTACCGCAGAGTTTCACGAAGTAAAATCAAGAAGACCCAGTTTATTCATGATTTTAGAATACATTTTTAATTCTCTTTGCATTTTGAAACACCTCAATGGAAAAATAATAGAACCGAAAGAAAATCTTCCAAAGCTTTGGTACAATACGGGGCACGCCGTCCGTCGGGTTAATAATTCCTTCGAGTTGAAAATAATGCGTGGTTGATATTAAAAATTCTTTTAACATATTTATTGTTTGAAATTTTATTTACACGTTCGTCTAATAAATCCGTCAAATTCACAGTCTCATTGCAACAGTATTTTATACAGAATTCGAATGGTGGTTTTCACGAATCGACAATTAGCAAAGAATATTTCTGTGCAAAGATTATTCCCTCGAAAAATTTTATTTCAATAATATCGCATATCATTTGCAATGTTTTAAATGTTTTTTGCGTCGACGGAAGATTACTGTACTGTGACAAATAGTAAATGGAGTACGCTAGTTATTCCATTTTTTGAATGCCCCCAAAGTAATTCTCCGGGCTCGGAGTTTCATATTGTGCGTATAGAATGCAATAGCAACGCCGGTGGTTTATTTTGTGCGCGTAATGGACGCGGGATTAGTTGTTAATCCAGATTTTTCGTATCGATCAACTGAACCGGGAGCGTTCGACGGGCCGGGTCGTGGAACTTCTAACCTCGGGTGTCGTGTGCGACCGCTTCAACCCGTGAATCTGAAATCGATAAAAGTCTATTAAAAAAACAGGGGATCTTTAATTATAACGGGGATCAATTACCTTAACCGGAAATTGTTCGAGATTCCGTTATCTTATCGTTATCGTTGGATGGTTCTGATTAGGCAAGCCCTGAATAAATTCATATAATCTCTGTAAAAGTCTCCATAATCTCAGCAATGTTTAAATTTGATTATGGTAAAGTTTAAACTGGGAATTTAAATTGTAGTAAATCATTTTTTTTGTAATAGATCTTCGAATAGAATTTTTAAGCATAATAGATTATAAATGGACCATTTGATTGTAATAGATATTTAAATAGAAATTAACATTGTAAATGTGAGACCGGTTAATTTTCCTGACATGTAGGCGTAGTAATACTATATACATTACTAGTGTTAGAATTAAATTTACGTGTGCTGACTAGCCAATGTGTAATTAAATGGTAGCCAGCGTCGGAATCCGTGTCATCGGGGAATACAACGGCGAAGCGTCTCGGGCGGCAAGACGCGTTGCACTCTGTTGCAAGTTTTCAAACGTTAACCGTCGCAACGGCGGCGGGCTTTTTGAACTTGACTTCCGAGAATACGGTTTCCTATGGGAGTCGTTTGGGTAGTTCGCGTTGCCGAGATCAAGAGCTCCCGTCCCGCGCCTCGTGACTCTGTAACTCAATCCTGGTTCTCGAAGAATCAAATTTTATACCCCATGGCACAAACACACGCAGCGGTGGTCGTGCTCGTCCTCGGTCGTATAAAGGACCACGTGATCTTCCCGTTTATTCCGTTCTACCGCGGCTCCGTGAGAAAACGGGCTATGACTCACGGAATCCAGTCGAGTCGAGTTCGAGACTCGACGCTCCGCAAAAACAACGAATTATATACCGTTTCTCGGTCCGCCGCGGTACATACAGGGTGGTTCCCATAAAATGCACTCCTCCTGAAAATCGAGACAATTGTGGGGAATGGAATTTCGTTTACATTACGTCTGAAAATTTACGAATATATTTTAGTTTACATTAAAATTGCAATTGAACCCGGAGACGAAAATTTTTACAAATATTCTTAGACAGCACCCTGAGAATTTTCTGTAAAATAAATTCTTAGATCCAGCCATAAAGTTTAATTATTATATAGTCGTGAATTTTAATTGTAAAAATACTTTCTGAAAGTTTTTGGAACACGAAAGCGTCGTGGATTGGCGAGACACGCTCGAGATTAATTAATTGGGGCGGGCGTACACCCTGTATGTGAGTCACCGCAGCGAACCTCGCGAGAAAAATGGCAGACACTAGAAAAGTAAAAGGGAACATTTCGCGCGGAGTGATTCACGTGTACCGATCGCGCTGTGTGCTTAACAAGTTCCCCGGACAAGTTTTCCGTCAGCTGATAAAAGTGTGCAATTAGAGCGATCTGCATGTTTTCGCGAACGCGGACAAATAGGGGCCCCGCGAGGCGATGGATGATTAATAGTTCAACGCCTTCTTTGTTATTTTGCTTGCTTGCTAAAAATCTGCTGATTTCATAAACACGAGTGCTGCGGTTTAACCCTTTGCACTCGGCTTATGGCTTTAAATTCTTTTATAACGTTTCGAAATAATATCAACGTTATCAGATTTATTTAGTTCATACAAATTGTTGAAAGCTTAATTATTGTACGACTCACGATATTCAATATGTAAATATAAAATGTGAACACTGTAAGGCAGAAAAAAATATTTCGAATTCAGAGTTAAAATGACTTGGCAGTGCAAAGGGTTAATACCCAAAAATTCTTAGTTTAAATTCACTTTGCAATTGGCATTAAAATATTGTCAAGGTGCAAATACTTTTTAAAATTTAAATTGTTGAAGAATTTTTCACTGTTCTTTAGTCAGACCACGCCTGGAGTATTCTGCGATATGGTCTACGTTCTAATATGTTCTCATGCTACAAAGTGGAACGCGTGCAACGCCAATTTTTTGAGATTACCTCCACGCAAACTTGACTCAACTATGTTGCGGTTTGATCATCGTTACAGAACGATACAATCTCGTCTCAATTTGTCATTACAGACTTACGTATGAATATTGTTTGCGTAGATGACTCTTCTATCTCCAATTTAAAATTAACTTAAAAGAAGACTTTATGTATTCTTGTTAAAACAAGAATTTTATTGAATTATAAGGCGATTAAATAGTTTCAATAGAATTTTTATTACAGTAAATTACTAGACAATATTTTTTACTAGACTGTAAATATAATTCCATCTAGATAAACGCATTCGTGAATCGCTTCAAATTTCCTCGGTATGTAAAGGGATGCATCAGAGTTGCTCCAGACTCGGTTGATCAATTTTTAAGATCCTCAACTCTGTTCACCTTCGTCAACTTCAGACTCCGCTGTGTTGTGCCTCGGTTTCTTAGATCTTGATGTTTGTACTTCGCACGCGCGCGAATCGCGTACCGCAACGAGACTCTCGCGGGATCGTTATCAATTACGCTTAAAGATTTATGGTTGCAATTAATGGAGTAATTGCGCGACGCGGATGACTCAGAGAGAGACTGATGAGAATCTCTGTCACGAACACGTGGCAAGTTTACCCGGCGTGGCCCACTCTATCACGCTGTTGTGCGCAAAAGAGTGAGGGAGAGTGTTGTTCCATGGCAGAGGAGAGCGAAAGAGAGAGAGAGAGAGAAATGATCCGGTAGTGGGATGGAGAAACGCAGCGAGGGAGGAACATATGGCCGCGTTCTTATCTCAATTTTCATGGGCTTTTGCGAGGGAGCCTTAGCTTTTAATTCTTCTAGCATACTCTCGCTTCTCTCTCTCTCTCTCTCTCTCTCTCTTTCTCTATTACTCTCACTCTTTCCAACGTCAAGCATGTGCTCCCGATTCCTCAAACCACGCCCCTCCAGTGTTATTTTTACTCCCTTTGGAGTGGAGAACGCTCTTTCAATCCCGGCCTATTTATTCCGGGAAACGTTGGTTCTGGTTTGCATCACAGACGATTAAACGTTCGGCTCGTTTAATTCGTTAAGTACCCGCAGGAGTGAGTACACATCGACCCGGCCGGAGTAACAAAGCAGACGGAAACCGTGAGAAATGTTTACGATCGCTGAACGAATCGCGCGCTCGTTCGTCGCCGGCCCCTCGAACTGTCTCTGCTTACCTGGACTCTCTTGCCCGGACACGTGCTAGACGATGCTAGTTTGCATGCTCCGGGGGTGGTGTGCACCTACTAGACCGCGGATCTTCGTGGGAGATAAAATGTCCACGGTGGAAACTGTATTACTTGATTTAACATTCGTTTCTTCATTTGGTACGTTGAATATAACGTAAGATTTCTTTAAACGCATTATTGAACTGTTCCGATTTTTAAAAGACTCGTTAACCCTTCTTTGATCATACTGTGCACAAAAATTTGTTCTGCCTTGTTGGTCTAAATTATATAAATTGCACGAAAGTCTTTCAAGTCGTATCTAAAGTCATTATTTAGAGTCATGATTTTATATTCGAGGACCGCGAGTCCTCTAATTGGTCTCTGAATTTATGTATTCGTGTTGAAATCGAGTGCAATCGAGGCCGGTGGGCGGACAAAAGGAATCGAAATTTCTCCTCCATTTTGTCCGTAATGATTTCAAGAGGGCCAGTGTTTGAAAACCCGATCCACTTCCGTCGAGCAACAAAATCGCCGTGCCATTGTAACAAGGGATGGTTGGCACTTGTGGCAGATCTCGCATTCGGTCTTCAAGCTTTGAGAGCCACTGTTGAAGCGCACATGGCCACCCTCGTTCACATATTTGGTCGAAGGGCCCCGGGCTCGTGTAACCAAGGGGGCGAGGGTCCCACCCTCGCGCAGAGAGACAATAGAAAAATACATTGTAACTCGTGAGTCACGGGCCTACCGAAGAAGATCGAAGTGCCGTCCTTCCCAATGAATATACCCAGCTACATGCTAGAAACAGCAGGGCGCTAAATTTTACGATATCGTTTTTCAATGTCGAAGGGCTCTGCGCCAACGAAATCTATTTCTGAGTGGCCGAAACTGAGGCTAATAATACAAATCGAAAAGCCAGGATTCGAATGACCGAACCAAGTACCAATTTTGCAGTTTAGTTGATTAACACTTGTTCGTCGTTAATAAATTCCTACTCGAGATAGATCAGTTCAATTTATTACCTTTACGTCAACGTTTAGGTATCGATAACGCAACGCACGGTTGAGCATCGTACGAATAAAATTATATTAGAAAAATATTGCGAATAAAATTATGTTAGAGAAATATTGCGAATAAAATTATATTAGAAAAATATTGGGTTAATCCAGAACCAGTAGTTCGCCTCAATAAAGTGATCGATTAGTTTCCCCTGGACAATTATCCCGCAGAAGGTATCCGATCCCCTTTTGATGGAGCATGATCGCGGGAAATCTTATCGGGCTGCCGTCCGCCATTTTTCCAGTGTTTTTAAACGGCGATCCTGCGACGATCGCGGTTGATTGACCGTATCGGTCGATAAACCTCCCCCGATAAGAAGAAACTGTTGACGGCGATAGCGTGATTGCCAGTTCGAATCGCGGGCACGAGACACTCTGATTCCGCGTGAAAGGACGGCGAGCGCTTTTATCTCCGCGCATGATCGACCCTTACGACTCCTTTACCGACCACGAAACATGCATCGATGATGAAACGGCTCGGATATATAGGTTCCACGAATTACAGAGAACGGCCCGCCTGTGTGTGTATATGTATGTGTGGCGTCGATAAAATGGAAATTTATGACTTCCGCGGCTCTTAAATGAGATCATTGTTCTGTCTCCGATAAGAGCGCCCTTATTAAAATTGTCTTTTTTCTCGAAGGACATTCCGAGCATGTACTGGGTGCTCCGTAAGTTTTCGTCGAATTTCAAAAGAAGAGAAAAGGGTTGTCGAATATTTAGGGGTTGGTGAGTGAATATTTAGGAGCTTACTTTTATTATTTATTTATTTATCAAACTCGTACGAGACCCATTAATTATAAAATAACTGAGTACAGTGTGATATTCAGTACTTAAAATAGGTATAGTTTCTAACCACGGAGAAGTTCTCTGGATATGAGATGAATTATTGGTGCATTCGGCTGAAACTTCTCCAAAATGTATTAAGAGCGTATTAATTGTGAGAGTGAAATAGCGAACATAGGCTGCATCATACTAATCCATAGAATTTACAATGCCCGTTGAAAAGACTGCTGAATATTTTAGGGAACGACGGTGGTAAATTTAGCGCTTCAGGTGTGCCAGTGGGATTCTATTGATTCACGGGAGAGTCCGTGCAACACGAAATGTAAAATAGCAAAGTATTGGATATTTTTTTTTTTAATCCCCAAAGTATCGGATATATTCGGAAGCGAGGAGAGGGTGGTTCATTTTTTCTCCCCCATTAATGCATACATTAACGTGGCGACTGGGTTACGGTATGTAGATTGTTTCACGCTAATCCGCAGAATTTACAATGCCCGCTGAAAGGAGCATTGAATATTTTAAGGGATGAAGAGGGCGAACTCCGCTCCTCCAGTTCTACTAGTAAAAGCGTATTAATTTTGGGAATGAGTTGCAGTATGCTAGGGTCTTTCGTACGCGAATTACAATGCTCCGCAGAATTTACAAAATAGCCTGAGGGCTATCGAATATATCGAATATTTAGGGGATGAAGGGGAGGATAGTTCCCTTGGTCTTCCTTCTTTCCGCTAAACATATATTAATTTTCTGGAGAAGTTACATTGTTCGATATGATTGCCAGGGGTCCTATACTTTTTTTCAGCGCATACGTTTCCTCGTACCATTAAAATTCCATGTGAAATGCTTTTTGCCACGTAACTATCGAAGGAGATATTTGGACGGCCTTGTTAGGTGGAGCATCCGGTATAAATAAACGAGGAAACAAAACCTGCAAGGTTCTCGGTATATTTCTATAACTCCCGTAGCCCTCTGGCGAATCTCAACCGAGAGATCGTTACACCGGACAATGCGGCAGAGAAATTATCTCCTAAATCCAACCAAAGAACGGTGTCAGCTTCGTGCAAGCGACTCCGGACAGAAGCTGCAAAGAAATGTACACAAAGAAACGCAGTAGTTCTCATCGTCGAACATGCGACCGCCTGCCATCGTCAGGATTAATTACAACGCTCGAAGATACAGAGCGAAAGAGAGAGAGAGAGAGAGAGAGAGTCGTTTCGCGACTTCATCCCCCCGGCCCACATTTCCCCCCCTTTCTCTCTATTTATTTCCCGTCGCCTTCGTATCATTTCCTCCCTGCCTCTTTCTCGCGTAAAAACCTTGAGTTTCGGATGCGCCGAGGGTTGGGAAACGGAAGAGAAAGAGAGAGAACCCCTCTAGAAAATGTGCAAATGCACGCGAATGACCCTGGCTGACGAATCCGTGGAACGCGAAGGGAAACACAAAGTACCCTTTCAGGAAAGCAGGCCGCGTCCCACTTTTCTCCCTATTTTTTTTTCCCCCCAAACAAGCGGCGTTTCCACCCCTTCCCGGTGGGGGGACGCGTGTGCCTAACCGCTCGTACCGTGTTTTAACGCGAGCGAAACGGGATCAGGGGGCCACCGCGAAGCTCGGGGGATGAAAACGGCTCGGGTCTCTCACGACCCCGCGGATCCGCTAGGCTTACAGTCGATCACCGACTCACCCTCTCTCGCGTGCTCTTCCCCTTTACCTTTGTTTCGAAAGCGATAGTTGGTTAATTTCTCTCGATCGAGGATGATTACAATTTCATTCGAATAAACATTTAAAAATATTTTTCGAATGAAAAATATTATTCGAGGGATGTTGCGAATATAATTATCTTCGAGGAATATTTCGAATAAATTCTTTCTGAAAGGGTTGGTTTTAAAAAGAGTCTCGTCAAACATTTTCGAAACGTGTTCAAACGTTAACAGCGTTGCAAAAAGCTGTACCGTTTCACTCGTTTCATTCGCCTGCAGAATCATTCTCTCGTGGGAAGTTTTCGCGCAACTTTCGCGGTTCAGGCAAAGAGGACTTCTTAAACTCGAGGAGAGTACGATTTCAATTCGTATTTCCGCGTTGCACCGCGGGGAGGGTGGATTTTTCACATGACAAAATCTGCACGGAGGAGTTTTCTCGCGCGAAACAACCGTCGCGCCGCTCGGCGGAGTGGGTTTTCTCGCGCGACGCGGAGTTTTTGCGGGGAACAATCGGCTAGGAGAGGATTTTTCGCGCGCGGAAGGACTTTAGGCGGAAGCGTAACTCTTTCTCTCTCTCTCTTTTTGTTTCTTTTTTTCTGTCTCTCTAAGCCTCTCTTTTGATCTTTTTTTAGTCTTTCTCACTTTATTCCTCTCTTAGGCTTTTTCACTTTATTCCTCTCTTAGGCTTTTTCACTTTATCTCTCTCTTAGGCTCTTTCACTTTATCTTTCTCGTAGGCCCTTTCTCTCTCTCTCTCTCTCTCTCTCTCTCTCGGGTTCCTCGCGAGAGAGCGGTTCCGAGAGCGCGTGTAATTGAGCGTTTTCTGGCCGGGCGCATTCCGCCGGCTCCCTCATTAATGTAAACGTACTCTCCTATCTTCGAATTACCGGAAAGCTATCTTCGCGCATACCTCCGCGCAATTTGCAACTCCCTGGCGCATTTTCACGAGGATTACTTCGCCGAGAGAGAGAGAGAGAGAGAGAGAGAGAGAGAGAGAGAGAGAGAGAGAGAAGCCTCCGACCAGAGGATGATCGCACCGGTTCATCGACTGTCGTGTTTGATCTTCTCGGTTTTCTCCACAGCTAGTAATAAGAGACAATTTTTACTTCACCTTTCTTTTATTCATCTTTTTTCTATCTTTATTCATTTATTTCTCTTCTCCTGTCCCCAACCGACTCGTCCAACCGTGACGCAATGAAACACTTTTAATGGTACCCACCTAACGAGCGGCATTTATCATAATTAAATTAATTAATGCCTTGCGCGTTAACTCCCTGGGTAAAAAGGTTCCAAACCTGTTTGATATAGTTTGTTTAATGTCCGCGAAAAAGTTACAGAAATGATGTTAAACTTAATAAATACAAATGATTGAGAAAGGAAATAATAAATAAATAATGATAAATAAATAAATAAATGAAATTAATAAAACTAATAGACAAAGGTACAACAATGAAGTATAAAGGGCGAGGGAGTGTATCGTTTGATTAGCACGTGACGTGGCAGTAATCGAAACGGAATCGATTCGAAATGGGGTAATAGCGCGCCAGTGCGGCGGGGGTGCGTTCGCCTAATCGGCGTCAGCCGGGGAGGGAGGAGGGCAGCATGGGAACAATTCATCAAAGATTGACGGGTCGACTCCCGAAGAGACGCGTCGCTTAATTCAGCGACGGTCGGCTCATCTGGGAACGCCCATGTCCTCTCTCCGGGCGGATGTTAATTGAACGAAATTAGGCGAGACGTTGCGACGGCACGCGCGCGTCTTCCCGGTTCAGTTTCACGGGGGGGGGGGGGGGGGGGGG
>NC_135775.1:2842187-2842474 GCF_028453695.1 Augochlora pura | reverse complement strand
GGACACGGGAAATAAGAGAACGTCGCGGCGCGCAGTGGCTCGGGTTCTATAGCTTTTCTGTTTTTAAACACCAGCTTTTCTTAGCTATCCTTTTATTCGCGATAACAAGTCCAGTGCTATTACAATTAAACGATACTGTAGCATGTATTGCTTTTATTATTATTTCTTATATTTCTCCAGCTTTCTTTTATTAAACGTGACCATTAATGAACAAGTAATTCTCGTTCAAGATCATTAAGCAAACGACCAGTCTTTTATTCTATTCTTTTATTTCTTTCCAATTGTTA
>NC_135775.1:2382988-2504427 GCF_028453695.1 Augochlora pura | reverse complement strand
GAGAGAGAGAGAGAGAGAGAGAGAGAGAGAGAGAGAGGAGGAAAGAATAAGTAGGATAGAGCAACCAATTGCTCTTTGTTACGTTTTTCATAATTATTGAATCTTTTTGTCCATTTTTCAATGTAATTCTCTCGAGTACAATATTGTCTTCGCTATAAAATAATATACTAGCAATAGTCGTGTTACCAACAGCTAATATAGACTCGACGCGATTCAGAGAAACAATTTATTTTACGAAGACTTGAGAAATACAAAAACGGTGAAAAATAATTGGACATCGAGCGGACATTCTTCGAAAGGAAAAAGGCAGCGTTTTAATCGCGACGGACAACGGTGCCGCGGTAATGGCTACCCCCAGCGATAGCAGATAAATACCTCTGCCCTATCTGGAGCAAGAGGGGGATGAGTTACGGCGCGATACTTTTTTATCGATTCCATTAAACGACGGAAGGAGCGGCCTCTCTCGAAGAAGAGAACGCGTGTGGCGGTCTTTTGTCGAGGGGGTGTAACGTCGTCGGGTTACGTTGGCGCGACGCGGCGTCGAGTATTTAACCGGCCCCCTATCCCGCGAGCCCGAATTTTTCGGAAATTCCATCGTGGGGGTGGAGGGGGGACGGACGGGGGATAGAGGACGAAGAGGAAGGAGGGCCGAGGAGGAAAATTTACTTTGCGAGTCTTCACCCTCCGCGGAACCGACTCGTAAATCTGTGTAAGGTCAGTGGAGTGGGGTAGCCGTGGGGAAAGGTCGGAGGTGAGGCGCGGAACGGAGTCACCCTCTTTCGAGATTGCTCTCTTCGTAGCGGGACAGCTCGGTCGATAAAACAATTGCCGGGGGGATAATCGGCATTATTTACGCCGGATTCTACGGCAGATAGGAGGAGGGTTTGTAGCAGCAGCTGGGGGTGCGCGGGGATCGGTCACGGCGGCAGCCGAGAGAGAGAGCGAGAGAGAGAGAGAGAGAGAGAGGTGGGGGAGGCAAGAGGCAAGAGGGTTGCGTGTCGTATCACGGGCTCGGGAATGCTCTCGGTATGGGAGCTGTGGAGGAGCACAGCCTGCTCCCTGCTTCTGTCTATGCGCCTCTCCGTTCTGTTCCTGCTTCGGGCTTTGCTCCTCGCGCCGCCGCCACTGCCGCCGCCGCAGCTTTCATAGGGTAGAAAAGAGAGAGGTCCGAAGAGAAGATTCCCCGCCAGTTATAAGCCTGGGGTGATCTCGTGCAGCGGCTTCATCGGCTTACGGCTTATCCTGGTGATCCGCCCTCGCCGTTAAACTGCTCCCAATTAGATACGTCACTGGATTTCGATGTCAACTGGCTATATAAACCCGCGATTTCTCCCTCGGGAACAACCGACCTGCCTGCCCTGTGCCTGCCCTGACTCGCCGCCTGCTTTTGTTCCCTGCTTCGATGTCTACCTTCCCGCAAAACGAACCGCCGCTTTTTCGATCGATCTCCTCTTAGCTAAACGTTCGCTCGTTTTCTTTTTGCGTCGCGCCGTCTGCTCGTTGCGGCCGCTTCTTCGACGAGAAATGGTAGAAATGGCTGCGACAATGAACAATGTGTGTCGAGGGTTCTTGGTTTATAAATTCTGTCCTCTAATCGAAGCGAGACGGGGTATCTATATATTCTTGATAAAGACTGTTAAAAGCGTGATTATTGTACAAGACACAAAGCTAAATCTCATGTACGTAAAATGCAATAAGTCAATGAAATAATAGAAATACTGTATAAATATCAGAAGAAGCCATTTTCGAATTAAAATGACTTCGAGTGCGAAGAATTAATAAAACCCACAGCCATTTGAAAAAGTATAATTAAGTATCAAGAATTGATTAAGAATGAACATTAATTCTATACAATCAACTTAATTTTCAATAAAAATATAAACGTCTGCACAACAAGAAACGAGAAAGCAAAATTCTCTTTGACGTCCTCCTATTCGAAGAGTGCATAAATGCAACGCTTTCGTACAATTAAATAATTTAATATACAACTTAACAGAGAAATATTAAATTACAAGAAACCGTGTCACAGAAGGTGTCCGCCTGCATTCGGCGGTCGTCGAACGCGAGTAACGGATGGGCAGCGGCCGCGACAATGCCGTGTTGTCTTGCGAACGCGCGCGCGCGCGCGAGCGGCGCGAACAAAAGGGCGGCGGATCGCCGAAGGAGAGAAACACGAGGTCCTAAGTAGACGTGGCCAATTTCGGGGTGGAAATTATGCGGCCGTATAACGTTGTCAGTGAATTGGATCAATTTCGGTGACAAGCGATTACGAGGAGCGCGCAACGTTTCGAAACATAGTTCGCCGGTTAGCCGATCGCTTTCGGCGAATCTCGCAGCGTTTTGCGGTTCGATTGTCTTCCGGCTACCGGTTTTTGCAGAATCCCCGAGCGTCCATTGTGTCGGAAACGGCGGCGGGACGAGGAGGTAGGAAGAGAGAGAGAGAGAGAATGAGAGAGAGAGAGAGAGAGAGAGAGAGCGACGTCCACGCCGGCCAAATGTTCCCTGCAACCCGTCATTTCGCCGTGCGACGAGTTTAACTCACCGAACGCGACGTAACAGTTGCTGGCCAAAGATGGCCGACACAATGGCCACTGCCTGCTTACCCGAGGCGTCGCCTCTCACTAATGTCTAAACAACCTGAACGAATAGCGTTCCTTTTCCTGCAAAACGTCGACACGCGATCCTCTTTGCCGCGTCGGCGTCGCCGGCCGCCTCAAACGCGGCAATTTCGCTGACCCCTAATCGTTGCCGCGGCCCCTTTTGTCCCGCGCGCTTTCTCCGCCGATCGACCGAGCAGATCACTTTGCGGAACCGCTACGCGCATCCGTTTCCCTTTTAGCACGTCAGGCACCTCCATCGATACGACGCCGATCCGCTAACGAGAGTCCTGTTTTGTTCGGAACCGTTCAAAAGCCGCTCTTCTATTCTATTCTTCTGTCGCGATGGCGCACGCGAAACCGTCCACGAACGTGTTCGCCCGACTGTCCGTTAGGGCCTGCGAGAGCGATCTAATCGAGATCGACAAGAGTCTACGGTAGAACCGTCGTTTAATAGAGTTAGGCGGAGTGACGTGAGTGATAGAGCGCTTTGCATTTCGCGCGGGCGAGAAAATACGAAAATAATAATGTTAACGCGTAGAAATGTTTTTTTTAAATACATTGAACTATGTAATATTCGCACGTAATTATTATATCAAAAAATAGTTCATGTGCGAATTTAAATAAATAGATTGAACACGAAAGCAATCTAGCAATCGCTTCAATTTTTCTCTTCACATTATTGATTCGTTTAACCACGAATTTAACCTCAAATAAAAAATTCAAGTAATAAAAATTACCAAAGTACTTGTAATAAACATTTTATAACTATAAAATTAGGCATCCTGTATTACGCAAAGCGACGCGAACGTTACAATTTCCAGTTTCAATCAACCATTTTTCCAGCCCCGCCCACGGCACGACCAACGCGGCGCGCACATGTTAATGGACGCTCGGATGCCAGAATATTGTTAAACCACACGTTCGGATACAAGAGCGCCCCGTTTGTATATCCATGGCGGCGCGTAAGGCGAGGGAAGATGGGCCGTCGATCGGTCGCCGAGCGAATCCTTTTCTGCTCGGCCGGGGTGCATGCGTAATAAGGCAGACGCGCGCGGCATTTCCCCGCTCCCTTTTTTTTCTTTCAGGTCCCATCCAGCGACGAGCGCGCGCGTTTTGTATCGTCTTCGAAATCCCTCCTACGAACCCTGAATACGAGCGCAACGCACATAGGGGGGGGGAGCACAACCCTAACCGGAGGTAGGCGGACTGCCGTGGCAGCGTTTCCGAACGCCGTTCTCTCTCTCTCTCTCTCGGGGCCGCTCCTGTCTGCCGCGAGGACGAAATCCTGCGCGCAAATACTGGCCACCGGGTTGGCAACTGTTCGTCGGGCCCGCTCGCACAATGGCTCCGATCGGTATGGAAATTAGATGCGAAATCGACGCGACGATCGACACCGCGACGCGCCACGGACGCGCAAACGCCGCTCCTCTCGTCCGAGAAGAGATCGGCCGACCAGCGGAGGCGAGTTTCGCTAAAATCGCGGCCAAAGTCCAGATCGCTGTTTTACATACGTTTGGAATTTGTTTGCATGTGTTTAAAATTTTTTTTGGATTTTTAATATCCAATTTTGCGCACGTTATTTTATTTATTATAATCTATTATAGGGTATGATAGGTTATGATAGATTACTAAAGGATTATAATAGGTTATAATAAATTGTAATAGACCATAACAGGTTATAATACATTGTAATAGACTATAGTACATTATAACAGATTATAATACATTATAATAGACTATAATAGATGATAATAGATTACAATTAATTATTAAAAGATCGTAATATTCTATAATAAATTATATTACACTGTCATCAAAGTATCATCAGATCGCAATAAACTAAAACAAATTATGAAAATATTACAATAAATCATAAAAAATTACAATGCCCAAATCACAATAAACTATACCAAATACAACGAACCCAAACCAAAAATATCTCTCAACAACGGTGCAACCACGTGACACACTGTATTCATCCTAACCGCAACAGAGCCGCGTTCGCGTCTCGCGTTGGCCAAGATTCCGGAAAATCTGCCGCCGTGAGCAGACGTCTCCCGGCGTAAACGACAAAGGAGACTTCGATCTGCGGGGACATTGTATATATCCGCAGGGACGAGAGAATCGCCAGGCCGGACTCGCCCACCGAATGAACGACCTTTCTTCTCCTCGTTACCGAATCGTTCCGGCGGCCCTTGTTTGGATAGAACGCGAACCGAGGAGCGGCGGAGGGGTGGGGGGAGAGAGAGAATCCTACGGCAAACAGAGAAAGGCAAACGGTAAACTGTCAAGGGATGTCACGCGGGCCGGTTCACCGATGAATAGACCCCCCCCCCCCCCCCCCCGGTCGTTTCGGGGGCGAATCTCTCGCGGATCCGACGAGGACCAACCCCTTCCGCCGCGCTGAACCACCGTTCACCCTAATTATCGTTCCGTCGTGCCGCTACTCGCCGGAGGCGGAGAGAGCGTCGTGTCGCTGTTCCGCGTGGAAAATAAATGCCGAGAATTAGAGCGGTCCTCTCTCTCTCTCTCTCTCCTTTTCTCTCTTTCTTTCTCTTCCTCTTGTTCTCTCTGTCTTTTTCTCCTTTTCTCTCTTTCTCTTTCTCTTTCGCGCGCTGCCTCCGTCTCTGTTCGCGCGGACGAATCGCGGGAAATAAAGGTCCCGGTGAGCGTAAAAGGGAGGCCCCCGTAACCATTCCGAGACTTTTACTGCAGAGAGTTTTCCTGATGACAGGAAGCATTACTTACACGTGCATGCGGTTGGATGTGCGCCGCTTCGGATCGTGAAATTAAGTCCGGCGGCACGGAGAGAGGCCGGCTTTTCATTCCGCGGTGCGTAAGGTTGGTAGGCGGGTAAGTATGTATATCGAATCACGGACCGGAAATGTCGCGGCGACTCCTTTGCTCTCGATGATTTACGCGCGGTTTTCGCGAACGCCGTTTCTCGCTATCTCGCTGACAGGTTTGATGAATTTTAGTGACGTTTGAGGAAAAATATAGATTTTCTAAATTAATAATTGATTTTTACTGATTTAAGAAGGTTACGGATGGCAGGAGTGGAGAAGTCGAGGATAGTTAATAAATATTGTAGTTGAGAGGATGTTTCACCCTTTGCTGTGCTTTGACTAGTCTCAGACTAGTTTTGATAATAATTTGTTAAGTATAGATGTTATTTTTAAAAGTCGAAATAAAATTCTGTCCTTTTGCAACTAATAATTATTGTTTAATCGTTGGACTAAATGCAGGCAGACTATGCTAATTTTCACCTTAATATACACTGTGCTAATATTCCCTATAATATACATTCTGCTCTAATATTCTATGCTATTATAATTATATCATATAATTAATACTATATTCTCTATTCTATGCTATTATAATTTATACTATTCTCCCTTAAGAAATTATTATAATACAAAAATCATTCAATTATTATTACTATAAAAGCAAAACTACTGCAACGAATTAAATTTGAGAGTATTTCGCCTGACTCATCTTCTTCAACATATCCCGCTTATCGTGCTCTATATTTTCGCTCGGTCTTTTAGTATTATAAAGATCGTACTATCTTTTTATATTACAAAAAATCAGTGATCGCGATCGCGATTCGAATCGGCCGCATCGAACAGTTTTATTCGCCGACGCTCGTTTGTCACCATGTTTATCTTCTCTCGCTACGCTCTCTCGCGGTGTGTTTTCTCCGTTGCAGGAGCATCGACCGGCCGCGATTCGATGAAACCGACGACGTGGACATTTTATCGCGCTTACCGCTTTCCAGCTGTTTTTTCATCGGGTTTAATAAATTTTGTTAGAAACAACGAGTCGAAGGCGCTGCTAAATAGAATGCTATAGGATAGTCTTTGTAGAGAGTCATGGATTGATCGCTAAATTCGTCGATAATAATAATAAAATTATTGTGATAAATTTTTAGTATCTTTAGAAGCATATGTCTTTTCTTTTAGATGCACAATTATATAAATTTTTATTATATATAAATAAAAACGACAAACGATTAAAAAAACTCCCGACGGCGTAATGCGATATTTGCATTGTTAAATAACGCTCGAAGAGGGCAGAAGTCGAGAGAAGAAAGGTATTTGAAAAATAAAAGAATGATGTCGCGCGGAGGCAATGGAGGATCGATGCAATTTTCATTTCAATGGAGACGGTAAACGACGAAGAAATATAGAAGAAACGTTGATTGGTAGACTATATAAACGGTGTAACCGGTCGAGAATTAGGAGGAATAAGAACAGGTTGAAGTGGTTAGAAATATTTATAGTGCACGATTAAGCCCTGTAACGAACGAAACATCGAGGGGCTGCTGCTAGAAGGCGAATACAGAATCGAGTTAAGGGTAATTGCTGGAACGAGACTTGCTACATTTATGACGAAAACCGAACTAGACGAAATTATAAAATTAAAAACGGCAGAAGTATCTGAGGAGATTAAAGATTATGATTGATAATTGTTATTTTACACGGAAATCCGTGGTTTTGTAATTACTCGAAACGTGATACCGTAAAATAAAAATAGGTTGGAAATGGATAAAGCGAAATGGAGAGACAGGCGAAAGGAAAAATTAGTGTCTTAATTGACATAAAATAAAATCGGCAAAAATATCGCGGATGTTCGTTCTTGGATAAGTTTATTCGAAGTGTCGAGGATCCCCGAATCTTTGGGAACCATGGCGCGCGATATCGATGGCGGTGCTGTCATCTATAGACGCGGATGGAAACCGAAATGCTTAGGGGATGCAACGACTTTTCCGTCTCTGTTGGTTCTTGCAGAGCACGTTTACACATAACAATCATAAATACCAAAATTGTACGCTAAATATAGATTACAATATTTAAATAAAACAATAAGCATACAAAAATAGCATAAATATTATAAAAAATTTAGAAATAATTTCATATAATTTTGTACTCGTTACAATTGTTACTAAACCGCGGATTTTGTGCATTTATATATAAAAAATATATAACTACGTCGCATATAAAATAGGATAGACATTTAAAACAATTTGAAAATATTATTGCATCGCTATTAATTTGTTAAAGTTAACATTACGTTTGTTAAGGGAAAGGGTAGATGTCTATTGTATAGTCTCTGCATGTTGCAATAATGGAGAAAATTTTATTTTGCGTAAATATCCGCGGTCCACGTACATGTTACAGCAAGACCTCTATTACACGAATCTCGAGGTTTAAGAGAAGAAATAAATACATCCTATATTTGACGCAGAGAATTTTAACGTTGCATAAAAAAGCGGTACACCGATCGCAGCAGAACGACAAGGGTAGCGAAGCCGGTCGCCGTGCCTCCGAACGTTTGCACTCTCTCGTTTCCTTCATTTCTGACTACAGAAATTTCCAACGCCTAACTTTATAAATAAAGCTACGCCCGATTTAATATTAATTATAATAAAATAAAGTCGAGAAGCAGGCCAAAGCGATCGGGGATCGCAACGCTCCGCGAAGCGGTATCCAAAACTCCGGTTGAAGCGGTTTCGGGAAGCTGGATCGACCTCCCGCCATTGGACAATATTTCACGATATCTTCTCGGATTTGTTTCGTGGCATCGCGGGCCTCAACGGGGGACCCCCTATGGCCACCGGGCACGGCTCCACGAAAAAACATATACGTCACTGACGCGGCCGCGTTCGCGGCGATTCTGATGGATCCTGGGATTCGATGGGAACAAAAGAATGTTGGTTTAGCATGGAAGGCGTGTTTGTTATTTTGATGAGGTATAATGGGATGGATCTTGGGTGTTGATGCATAGCGCGTAGCAGGGTGCCGAGTCCAGAATCCCGTGGATCCAAATGGAGATCGGGTATACGGGCCCCGTCGGGCACTCGCTCTCTCTCTCTCTCGCTGTCTCTCTCCGTCCGAGACCCCTGTAGACAGGGGCCGCAACACGTCCATCACGTGTCACGGTTATGTATTTAGACATATCTCACTGCTATCTTCTGTATCGTTCTTCCTCTCGCTCTCTCTCTCTCTTTCTCCGCTCGTTCGCCCACCGTTCCACCGTGCCTGTCGTTCGGCTCTGACCTTTCGTTTACCATTTTTCTTCTTCCTTATACGATCCTCGTATTCGTCTTCACTTGCTACCAGCTTATCGTTCCGTTCCCCCGGCCCCCCCCCCCCCCCCCCCCCCCCCCCCTGCCGTAATCGAGACGAGAAACCGCCACAAAAATATTACCTTGTCCGTAAGTGATTCCGAGGCGGAGAGAGCGGGCCCCGCGCGCATACCACGAGGTGGACTATAGAGAACCGATGGTCGCCATCGCCGTCTCGCCATCGCCATCGCCGGCATCCGGCCGATACCCCCGGGACCACGGAGAGAGAAACCGTCGAACCGTTGCTCTCGTTTTCGTTCGAGCCACCGCACCGCGATCCGTTCCCGCGGCATCGCCGGCTCCCCCTCCCCCCCTCGCTCCACGTCGTCCGCCATATTTCACCATTAATTTTCCCGGATGGTGATGCATCGCTCGCGTCACGATCGTCGCGACCGCCCGGTCTCATCATCGCCGTCTGCGTCTTCCCGTCCGGTACGATCCGCGCCGCGGACCACCTTCTCTTGTACGGAATAATCGCCGCGTTCGACGCAGAACGGTCCACGACCAACGCCGCTCGTTAATATCGCGCCGTGCAACGCGCTGCACCGTGTGCAGCCGGTAGTCCGAGCTATCCGCGCCGCTCAGGTAGTCCACTGCCGATTGAATTTTTTATCGCGGGCCGAACGCAGAAGCCTGCTACGAACCGGTATGCCATTCGTTCCGACGCGCCGCGGGCCGGATCGTGAAATACAGTGACATTCTGCTAAAAAAAATCAACGCGACCTTATCGATAGCCGAAGAATTTGGATCGAACGGTTGAAGTTGGACGTTTTATATTCGATGTTCAATGGTTAATGTTCGGTATTCGATAGTCGATATTCAGTGTTCAATATTCAATGTTACATATTCATATTTATCTCTGTTCCATTAAGTGCATTAGCGAAGTTCATATTTAAATTTCTATTTAATAATTTGAGAATTTATAGCGGAAGTTTTTAAGAGAATCGAAGATCTATTCAATATCTTATTTCACCGCGATATCTTTAATATCTAAAATATAGCAGAATATTACTGATTTTCTCTATACAATTGACTGCGCGTCGCTTCTGTACATCTACTAACATTGTCGCCGCCTAACTAGCATGTCTTCCGAGTACAATAAATTCTCCCCAATCGTTCGTTAACTTATAAACAAAATTTTAAAGATTTTACAAAAAGCAGATACGATTTTCTAATCGTCGACAATGCGCCGTATTTTTGGTTGCAAGCCGTGCAACAATGCGAGAGAATTTACAGTACCGAGCAAGAGAAAATAAATACACGGAGAAGCTAGGCCGCGTTAATCGCCGTTCGCGGTCGCCGGCTTCACCATGAAGTTGATGAACCCGTCCACGTCCTCCAGCTCCCTCGAATAGAATTTCGCGGCGATGGTGGCGCGACCTTCGAACTTCGGTACCATGGAGAACGAGCACACGGCGTCCGCGTCGACTTCCACCGGCTCAGTAAGCTTCAGCTTCAGCTGCTCGGCGAGACCGGGGCCTTCGATCAGGAACCTGCACTTCCGCAGCGGTATGGGCAACGGGTTCCTGAACTTCGCTCGGGCGTGCAACGTTTCGCCGACCCGCGGCTCGTCTTCGATCTGCCAACATGTCCAGAGTTTCATTTCTGCGAGCGAGAACCGGCCGCTCGCGTTGCGCGTTAGACCGGAGACGATAGACTTACCGTGTCCGAAATTAAACTAGCGTTATTTATAGCGTAATGGTTAATTGTTAAACTCGTCTTGGCGCTAGCTACAATGTTGTAAAAATAGTAGGTACCATGATCTTAATGTCAGGCTTCCTGACGCGGAAATCATCTTGGCCGAAGTACTCGTAATTGGTGTCTTTGACGGTGGCCAGGCAGGCGATGTTGAAGGCACACTGATCCATCAGTCGAAGACCATATTCTTCCCAGGTCACGTTCAAACGCACTTCTTCCATGGCTCCAGGTTTCACCAGACGATCTACGTTCAGCCTCTTGACCGGGTCACCGTTTCGACCCATGTAAGACACCGTATCGACCCTCAGGATCACAGAGACCCGATACTCCATGTCCTGGCTATGGTTCTTCATCAGCAGCACGACGCTGGAACGCGATTTGTTACAGCGATAAAACTATATCCAAAATATATTTATATATCTCTTATAAATCATAACAATGTTAATACTAATCGTTAACAATGCCTACAAGAATAATTATCATAAAGGAAGAAGTCGCTCCAAATACTCTTCTTTTCCGCGAGTGACTTTTGGGACACCCTGTATACAACAGTCAGGGAATGAGAAACGCGAAAAGTACCTGAACGGTTGTCCGATCACGATATCGTCTCTTAGCTCGAAATCGAACATAATGTCGTTAAACTGCTCGTTCAAGTAGTACCGGCTGAACGAGGATTGATTCTGACGCAGCGCCCGTACCATGACAGCTCGCTCCTCCTCCGATCCTGCGGAAAGAATGGTTGCTGTATTAAGGGTTGCGAAAGCGCGGAAAATATAGACAGAGACGGTATATACAAATAAATGACGTAGGAATTAAGATTATTTGGCAATACAGACCTCATGCTTCTACTAAACTTGTTATTAGCAATTACAGTATATTATACTATAACTAGTTACTAGTTATTATTAATTTACACTAAAATGAATTATGCACTACTTCATGCTTGTTACTCTATTGAAGCTAGTTTTCTAATAAAAGTGATGCAGTATCTAAATAAATTCCATTTGGTACCTGGTTATTTGACTTTTGTTATTTGTTCTGTGGTGTATGTCCTTCATTACTTGGTCTTTGTTTTTTATCTATGTTATATGACCTTTGTTATATGATCTTTGTTATGTGACCTTTGTTATATGATCTATGTTATATGATCTTTGTTATTTCACTTCCACTATTTAAGCTCCGTCCGACTCTTGTTATCCGATCTCTGTTATTCGATTTAGTCCACCCAGTATATCAGCGGATGCATTAGACGCGATTAAGAGGAATATCCGCGGGCTTACTTTCGGGATACTTGTAGGTATGAGTGATGTCCTCCCTCGCCCACCGGCCGACAGCCTTCGTGCTGATAAATTGCCCGATCCTGTAACGTGGAAACGAGGTAGAGAAAGTTCCCGGTAAATCGCATCAAAATCGAGGCACCCACCCGTCCACGTCCCTCCGTATCAGCTTCAGCGGCTGGGTCGGACCGTTGTAACGCCAAAATATTTTGTCCGCGTTCACCTCGGCGAAGAGGAAAGCGTTGTCGTAGGGACGAAGAACCTCGCCCTTCTTCACGGCAGCGACGGAAGCGGGCCCGCAACGGTAAGTCTCGTCGTTGCTGAGTTCCTGAGGCGTTGCATCTATCGCCTGCCAGCCGGAGCATTCCGGTGCCAGATCCAATCGCTGCATCCACACCTCGTCCCACACGTGGAAGTTCCTGCGCGACGGAGAACAATTAAAAATAATAGAGAATTGATCCACGAACATCCCCCGAAAATAGTAATTCCCTTGACTGCTCGTTAAGCGCCGGATGACTAAAAATAATTCTCTTGACTGCTCGCGATTTAATATAAATGATCCGTAAAATTTATTTGCGCGAACAGACCCAAATAAAATCCATTTCGAAAATTTCATTTCGCTGTCTGATATTTTATAGATTGCGTTCGCTTTTGTATAATAACGAGGTTGGAAGGTTGGAAAAAGATTGAGGAGGGTCGATGAATTAGTTCCTAGCTGTTAGTGTCGCTAAAGATAGGATGTAATTATATTAAGTAATTGATTATAGCGTGTGCACTTGATTTAAGAATATTAGACCAAAGAGTACGTTTCAGTACATTAAGTGAATAAATAATAAAAATAAGAATCTAAGTTATGACTTCTATCTGCTGCGACAAATGCAATGGGTTAATTTATATTATCAATGGGTTAATCGTCTGCATTTGTCGCAGCAGATAGAAGTCATAACTTACCATTGATAATGGTAATTTATCGATGGGATAAAAGGCGCTACTCGCCATATAGAGTCGCTGTTGAGCTCCTCCATAACTCTGCCCTCGGTGTCCACGAAGTAGTCGACGGTCAGGCTGTTCTGAGTGTCGTGGGCGCTGGCAAAATTGGTGACCACCCGGCAAGGGATGCCGAGGGTGCGGCAGGCGGTGGCCAGGACACCGGCGAACACCCAGCACTGTCCGTACTTGACCGGCTTCTTCGTCTTGTAGTACTGTTGCAGGATCTTCTGGGAGCCGAGCCACTTGGTCGGCGGCGTGCCGCCACCGAAATCGTCCGACCAGTTGCCCATCACCGCCCCGTTGTCGTCCGGAGAGTTCACCTGCGGCATTTACATCGTTTCAACGACAATCCGTCAACGATGATCGAGCGATTCGACGGATACGCACGGCCGCGGACAAATTCCGGGATATCACCACGGGATCGTTCCGTCCGGAGACTCGAACTTTCCCGACTTGGGTCATCAAGTGCAACGCGCAGTCCAATATGTGCTCCTCGAACTGCGAGTACTTCCACACCGTCGGCCGCAGCCGATTGTAACTACCACGCCATATCAGACCGTCCTCGGACAACACGTACTCCTGCCGACGGTCCTCGCCTTCCATGTACACCGCGTCCTCTGAAAAGTTGCGATATTTTTTATTTGCCACGATTTTTATACATCAGGGTGACCTATAAGTTTCATCCTTTTTTTAATGCGAAATAATAAACTATAAATCAAAGGGAGACAATGATAGATTTCAACGTCGCCGATCGAGAAATCGACAAGGAATAACACGTACCATTTCATTAAAAATCGATAGAATCTAACGAAAAAAATCACTTTGCAATCTTGAAATATCAAAGAATAAATATGCAAAATAGCGATAAATTTTATCAAGGTGTTGCGTTATAAAAAAATTGCCATCGTCACCCATTTGTACGCGTCACAAGTCTCCTTTCTTAAACAATTATCGCTGTTCCCAGAAATGCAATGATAATGGAAGTTTGATTACCCTCGGACCACGGGTTGAATATAAGATAGAACGGATGCTTCACCGTGAAGCTGACAGCCCCGTCCAGGTTCTTGTTCCTCGTGTCGATCTCAATCCTCCATTTTCCTATGATGGCGTTCGGATTCGGAACAATCTGCGAAGAGAACAGATCGGTTGAGATCGGAACGATTTCGTCGCAGCGACGAAACTTGCCTTCAGACGAAGAAAATTCGTTGAGATGGCGTCGATGGTGACTTGCCAGGGTCCGTCGGAGGGGTCGCCAGGATAGAGGACCGGCGTCGGGACCAGCGTTCCGTGGCCGAGTTGCGGCTTCTCGACGCCGTCCACGGAGAACACCAACGAGATCCCGTCGATGTTCGGATCGTAGTCCCTCGACAAACTCAGGTGGACGTAAAACTCTTGGCCCCGTCGGACGACAAGCCTCGCTTTGTCGTCCTGTCGGGACATCAAGTTGTATCTGGATGTCCTGTGGTTCTCGCCATTCTCCGCCAGACACGGATCCACGTCCGCGACCGTCAGCACTGGCACGTCGAAATCCTCCCCTAAACACGAGAGACGCTTTAGTATTGTCTAAGCAGAGCAATGATCATCAAGCAGTTAATCGATTAGGGCTAATAATAATTAAAGAAAAATTATTGTATTAACCATCGGTAGGCAGACGCCATTTTGATTCAGAGTTGCGTTTGAATTACAGTTTTGTAATGGTCTCTTGTAATTGTCAACTGTTAACATTGAGTCGAATAATGAGCTTAATATTAATTTAATAGCGTGAATTTTCAGTCAGGGAATTTTAGTAGTCGATACGCTAACAAACGTAAAAATTGCAATTGCCTAGACTCATGAAACAATTGAAAAATAATGCTTCGAAACGATTTTATCTGAGCTCGTAATAAAAATTTAAATATCGCGGTTTTTAGATGGTTAAACGAAGCTGTTCACGCGTGAAACCACTCTAATCTAATAGAAACAATTATGCCACAGCGATTGCATAATCGACTTGAATATAAATAGCTTTAGAATCATAGTGGCGCAGATAACATTTCAAAAATGTTGACTCGCGTGTTAAAATACGCCAAGAAGTTCAAAATGCAAGTGAGGTAAATTATAAATGTAGTACAAATTAACTTGACGCTATATTAACCTAACAATAAAATAGATTAGTGAACAATACACAGATTAGTAATGTTTATCACAATGCGGAAAACGTGACTTACCTCACTACGATTATTTATCAGTACATCTTAAAAATTTCACCGCAATCAGTTGTTAATTAGTCGAGCCAATTATTCATTAGATTATATAACATAATACAAACAATGGTTTAGGTAACATACACACATTATAAATCAACAATTAAAGCAAAGTAATCGCATTTCTCACTGTCATTAATAACAAAGTTCCCAAAAACCCGCTTTGTTCGCTATCTCTAATTATTTAAAATTAATAAAAAAATAAACCAATCTCAGCGACATGTTCGCTGATCGGATCTTATTATAAAATAAATATTGTTACCTAAACTTTCACTCCAGACTCCGACTTTTTACTAACTATCTAACAAACTAGTCTTTCAACACCTCTATAATTTAAAAAATAGAATGAAGCCATTTGAAACAATTAACGCAGACTACTATTAATAAACAAATACAGTGAATTAAAGAGGATACGAAGAGAGCTGTTCGCGGATCTCGCGGAGCAAGGGTAGACGTAGCAGGTCGCGACCGTACGATCTTCCGACGGATGAATTCGTCTTCCGACGAACGAACGATAACGCGTAGCGGGCGAAGAAGATGATGATGGGATGATCGTCGAGAAATCGAGAGCACTTACAGTAGAACCGGTACGGGAACGGCCTGAATCGGTGGGCCTCGTTGAAAGGCCGGTAACGATCGTAGAATCTATAATACATTGTTCGTGGATCGTCGAAGGCGAACTCGTCCCTTGGGAACAAACGAAAGACTGAGTCCATCGATGACAGCGGCGTGGATGTCTTTCGATGTCGTCCAGGAGTTCCACGAAACTCACTGACAAATCGTTCCTCGTCGTCGGCGGCGCGGAAACGCGAAGAGGAAGGAAACCGCGCGCGTCGTCGAAGGGGGTCGGGATCGCGCGGTAGGCGCGTCGGCAGCCGCGCGCGTCGGCTGGGTTGCATGCGTTCTAGGAGAGACGCCAAGGCCGTTTTCCTGCATCTGCGTGCCGCGCGCGGCCATACATGGTGTCATCGATGACTTTGGTAGCAGTAGGTGTCGCCTACTTTTCATTCTGTCAATTATGCCTGGTAATTTATCTGCCGACGCTAAACGAGTCATTTTGCTTCGCTGACACGCCGATTCCTCGTACGCGCTTACGTTTCGCCAGAGCGCCGGCCTGCTCGATCGGGGACTCGGTCGAAAGTCGCGGAGGCTGAGAGTGCCTCGGAGAAGCTGAGAGAGGCTGGGAACCATGGTTAACGAATTATTAACAAAAAACGGTACACCAATGGAAGACGAGATCAGCTGGCGCGAAATGATCGAGTCGACGAGTGAACAGAGCCCGGTTCCGATTGGCTCGACTGCAGCTAGCGTTGATCTCGCCTCTCATTGGTCATTATTTTTCGTTAATAACTCGTTAACCACACCCCAGAGAAAATTATTATAAAGGAAACAGTTGCTTCAAATCGCCTCGGGAATTAATTCCCTGACTTTGAGTAACTTTCTAAAACATTACGTATTTGAAGGTACTGTCGTCTTTTAGACAAAGTATGTAGAATACGTTCTTCTCGATTTGACGATACTGTCATTCTATAACAAAGTACTTCGTTACAATTTATCTCGTAGCGTGTCGAGCATATTGGCAATATACTTGATCCCATCTCTATCGCGAGCGACCGCGTGTCCTTTCACTGAAAAGAGTCATTACCGCGAACCGGTGACAAGCCCGACGATTCTGGATCGAATGGTCAATCAGCTCGACTTACGGCCGTTTAAAGATCGTCGGAATTGAGTTGTTTGCTTTTTATCAGAAGCCGCGGTGCAAAGAGAGAGACCCGAGGACAGAGCTAATCCATTTTCGTTCGCGCGCGTGTAACGGGGCTCCTTCTATCGATCTCTTCGGGGACGGCGAGCTTTTTAGGGACGAACGCCGATGATTTCAGCTGTCGATCAAAGCGAGCGTAGATCGAACCGCCGCCGTGGCAGCGGTCCTCATCGGACTAAAATTAAATTGCACGTGACCGTCGACGTTGCGCGTTTCATCTCGCCGCGTGCTCGAAGCAAGGTCTTGCGTTCGCCGTTCTCGTTTTCGTTGGAAGCTTCGTTTCGTAAGGGAATGGACCATTTAAATGTTTAGCAACCCTTTGACAACTCCCGCAGGTCGTCGTTGACTCGATTCGATCCTCGAAGTCTAGAACTCTGGCGTAAAAGCAATCCGACTAATAATCGACGACATTGTAACTCGTTAGTTATTATAAATTATCATAAATCAGTTACAGTAGCTAGATGGCCTCATCGATTTTCTTGCTGGTTCGAATTCGAGTCACGGCCGGATTCGACAAAGAGTATACGAAAGGGTGAGGACTCATCCGATCGTCGGCCGGATAAGCGAGAATCGCGCGTCTCCTCATCCGGGATTTCCGCGTTACAACAATCATCGTGCATCGGGTACCGGATCCGGTCGAAATCGGTTCACGAACCGCGCTGTTGTAAGAGAGCAACGGGAGCAAAGACGGGCGAAAAGAACGAGAGAAGACTAATCGGACGATTAGTGACAGCGAATGGCCGCTCTCTGCCACGATAATCCATTAACGCGATTATAATATCCCGCTGGCTCGATCAGCGGTAAATATTGATTAATCGCGTAATTACGGGTGCGATAGTCGGCCAGCCGGCTAATTATGTAATAAATATCGTGTCAAACGACGGCGCAGCGTTACAAAGTGGTCAGCGCGGCGTGCAGCGGTTCGATCGGCGCGCGAACCGGTTCCTGTACGAAACCGACGGTGTGTTTCGGTGAGTCGGCCGCTAGAAATTATGACACGAACACCGCCTACAAGTATTGTTCCGCCGATCTGCTCCAGCTCTAAGTATAAGTGCACGCACAATCTCCCGGGAATCCAGATTATCCGTAACGATCGATGACGCGGGCTGCTACTTTCGTTCTAGCAAACAATCCTGTCTTTAATAATCGTTGACAGTCGATGGCGTATTCTATCCATAACTGCACCGCATTAGTGCAGCGACAGTTATGGCAGTGTGATTACGCTTCTTTTCGAATCGTTTCTTCTGACTTTCCTTTTGAGTTTTCTCTTCTGATTGTTTTATACTTTTCTATAAACCCTGTTCTCTGTATCTTTTCCATTATAATACTGTAACGATCATCTAATCTGCAAGTAAATAATAGTAATAAATTTAATTAAAATGGCTTTGAATGTGGTAGAGCTCTCCTCCACACTAATACAAAGAATTCTCTACCGCGGACATGATAAACCCTAGCTCTCTCCACCGTTCGTCGTCGGGCGTTCAGAGTGCAGCGTGCTGCAAGGGGTAAGAGCGAAATGGGAATCGGCGCGGCGCTAAACGCTCGATCCGGAGGCCTGCGCGACGATTTTCTCCAATCGCATGAAATTAGCATTCGAGGTTGTCGATGCGCGCGCGAAGTTGTTGTCAGCGTATCGGACGCGACACGCCGGTAGGAGGGGGCCTCGTCGAACAAACACGGAACTCGCGAGATATTCATCTCGTAACAAATTGCAGCGTCCGCGCGTTAATCGCGCGACGTTATCCGCGAGGATCCTCGCGATCGCCGGATCGATATCGGTTCGGACAGCCGCCGTCGAGCGCTTGGAATTTCGATGCGCCTTTCGGGAAATGTCTGAATAATGTTTACACAACGAGCGATGACGTAACCGGACGGTCAAGGCGTCGCTCTCGCAACACGACTTTCATTCATCGCGATTCACGGTATCGCGAGAGTCTTACTAAATACAGCAGCGCACGGGACGCCTGCAGTGTTCGCGTTTCTCTCGCGTACAAGAGTCGGTATCTAAGGGACCGGCTCCGACAGAGCCGAGGTTATCGCGGCAAAACCCGCGCGATCGTCCGGCGACGGTGACGCCGGCGTTCGAGAGATCCCCCGTTCGCGCAAGGCACCGTGTTTATTTTCCTTGGTGAAGAGCATCGTCGGCCAGAAATTTTCGAGCCGCCGTGGTTTGCCGCGGTTTTTTCGAGCTGCGTCCGGACCAAGACGATGAATACACTTTTCTTCGGAACGGCGGCCTCGGGGGAAGGGACACCGCTCACGCCCGGTAATGTCAACGAGAGGAATGCGAGCCGCGAGCCGTGTTGACACAGTCAGGATTCCGAGGACGTTGAAACTTTTGCTCGACGAGGCACCGCGAGCCCCTTCAACAAATTAACGAAATGTTACAGTTGGCCGAGGCAACCGACTTGACGTCACCGGCTAGAAAAGCCGGCGCGTTTCGGCGCGCCGCGCGAACCCTCCGTGAAAAGATGATAGGAAACACGTTTCGCGTGGATCGGGTATCGGAGCGCGAAGGCTTCTTAAAATAGGTGTTATCGCAACGCGGAACAGGAAGAACAAAAGGTGACGCGTACGCGCTGAAAATTTCGAAAAACGTTGCCGCGGGTAGCGCGAACGCTACCACAGTTTACCGAAGCGAATACTATAAACGTGTATTAATAGCAGCCTCTTAATGAAGCATTCCATTCCCATGATATCGCGGCACGAAACGTGTCGGCAGTTTGTGAAATTTTAGACGCTGTGTGCAACGCGAGCAGAGAATCTTCGACGAGAGATCTCCGGCCGCGCCCTTTTCGCCCGATCGCCGCGATTACCTCGATGCCTGAAATTCGACTGTCCGCGTCGCCGGGAATATCGACGCGGGCACGTCGCGCGAGCGTAACGCGTAGGCGATGTTTTATCTCGGGTGCGACACGCTTGACCCTACAATTACATCGGTACGTTTCCCCTTACTTTCGTCGCGGCTCCTCGCCCCGCGTTCAACCGTGATATGGTTTAACGAATGGCCAATTAACCTTGTTCGGTTGCGGGTTAATTAAAATAAATCGTACGGACAGGTGAAGAATGGGGAACCTCGAGGAACCGCGAGACGAGAGCTCGGTGTTCGACCTCGGTGCCATCGATTTCTGCGCACGTTGTTCAGCGGGCATCATATTTATCTTTTTACCAAAATCGTAGCAATTGAAATATAGTAGAGATGGCTTTTGGCTTCCTGGGTTATCGATGGCCGAAAAGTGTAAGATACCGACCGGCCGAGTCCGTTATTTCGAAAGATAGAAGATACCTTTTGGAAGAACAGTAAATAAAGAATAATAAATGAAGAATAATAATAAAAATTAATTCACGGAACAAAATCAACCTTATCTTGTCTGCTCTATTTTCTCAGCTGTGCAAATATTCCTCGAACATTTCTTCGTTCGGCACCACCACTTTCGTGACCGTACATGCTGGCGCGTATAATGAATGGACCGCGTGCGGCTCTACGTAAGACAGCGATCAACGTAAGGAGGATAATAAAATTTTTCTGTCCACAGTTCGTTCCTATCCATTGCTTGCGAGTTAATGAGTTAGAACCGACGACGACGAATTCGTTATAGACACCGATGCATTAATACATTTGTGTTAGTTGTATTAGTTCGACATGCGAATTGTCTGAAAAGCAGCGTAAAGTGTGATTGTTAGAAGGACAAATTAAAATCTATTATTATTTTAAAAAGAAAAATTACCTGAAACGGTGGGCGGGCGTGGTAGGCACTCGGGTTTGGTGCAAATTGTCCCCGGCAAGCCATCTGTTGCATCTGTCTGGGGTTTGAAGACGGCTCTGAATCGCGAGAAAATCGAGCAGCCGCACTTACCCATTTCGGATCGGTATGCTCGACACGATGATAAATCCGCGGCGGCGGTCGTTCCACAGGTGTTCTTTTCCCCGAGCGTCTGCGTTCGGAGTTTCAGGTCCACGCATACGCGGCCCGCGTCTGGCATTCACACGTTTTCACGCTCATCTCAACGACCGTCAGAGTTCTCGCTTGCGCGTACGTAGAGCAAAGATATAGTAAACGCGCGTTGCGCGATAGAGATCCGAGCACCTATCTATCCGTCGGATGTCGCGTGGATGCTCTTGGTCTCGGCTCGGCTGTGCTCTCCGAGAGCGAAACCTGGATCCCGCGTCGATAATCGTTCGATCAAGGGCATCCGGTGTATGTAGTTAGACGAACCGATTCATCGGCGGCGCGCAAAAAGTCATCGCTTCTGTACAATTTCCTTGACGCCGACGGCAATTTTGTATCGCTTTCGATGGGGCCAGAGCGATTTATCCGATCGCGCCTTGTTCGATGACAGACAGGGAAAAAAAAAGAAGGAGAACTAGCGCCGGTAAATAGACTAACCAGCGATGATATCACGAGGCATTCCGAGCGCGTCCGCGAACCGATCGAGACCACGCGTTCCGTCGATCTGCTCGCAAGTTGATGAGCGACTGTCGGTATCCGCGCGCTCATTTTTAGGCGAATGCTAACGGCTACGATGCTTGCACTTTTTTTCACGTGGGCAGATATTCTAACGAGGGAACTCCCTTCCTCTGTCGTCTCATCGGGGAATATTATCGGGAAACTATTCGTCGCGCACACATTCCTCGATTGACTCATTTGCACTTCAGACTCAGGGATAAGGCTTTCATTGAAACAAAACCATTTCACGTTCTGTGAATTTCTGAAGCAGAACTATTTAAAGAGGTGCTCGCTTTAAAGAGAAAAATTATTAGTCATATCCTCCGCGGGAACTGACCGCGGCGCGGTGTACCGGATATGTAATTGGTTGTGTCTATTATAAGATTGTTAGCCAAGAATAAACACAACGCTATTCTCTTCCTGAGCATTACGGTTTTATTCGCAAAAGAATATTCATATTAAATGACGCAAATGATTACTTACAAGCACGCCTGTATATAATATATCAAATCAACTACTCGAGCGAGCGCGAAATATCACTTTATATCAAAGTCCGTATCAGGATCGGGGGTGTTGTATTCAGCCCTATTATCTTCTATCTTTATAACAGTTTGCATTATGTCGTCTACCAATACGTACAAGTATCTGTACACGTATTTGCCCTTATCGTTCTGTAATCAATTTGAAAATTTTAGACACAGTTTAAATACCGTGCAATCGCCGAGCATTACTTACTTCTTGTACTTCTAATGTCACTGTACCGCGTCTCCTTATACCTTGAACGTAGAATTGCATTCTCATGTGCTGCACTCCGTCTTTTATGAACGTAGCATGACTGTAAAAAATAATAAATGTGAATGGAGCACAATTAGAGCAATGCAAAGAACCTACCTAACGTGTGTACGCCGTCTGCGACGATTCTCCTCCCCGTATGCTTTTATAGGCTCTCCGAGAGCATCTATCACTTTGGGTTCTTTTATGCAACGCGCCAATGCATTGCTATAAACGTTGTTCGGACTTTTACTGGAGAATAGCTCATTGAAAATCATATAAAACATTAAACCGGTGATCCCTACACCACCAATTATTACACCTAAATATCCAACAGATTTTGTGTTCTCCTTAACTGAAATATAAATAACATTGAAAACCACAGACTTCTCAATGACTCGTTTAATGGAACACCTGTATGAAATTTACCTACTTCCGCAAATCCAACTTGTACCCTGCTGTCTTGCTCCACAACATTGGACTTCGCAAGCGTTTTTCTTGTGCAATACGACACGCTTTGCGGAACATTACAAGTTGGGTTGTAATGAGAAAAAACACGTGGATTTGATAGATTGGAGACAGCTACCAGTCTCCTAAATGGAATATAATTAATCACCCTTACAGAAACCATTTCCTAAAAAAAATAGTGAAACTTTGTTATCAACATCTTTGAGCAAATAAACCTTAGTTAAATAAACTTACTAATATAAAATTAATACGATATAATGGTACCCTAGATATAAATTCTAGTTCACGTCAGAATATGATTGTAGATACATTTTCGACACTATTAAGTTCGCAGCGTTATAGATTCTGCTAATATTTATCGGAAATATAATTCTCCAAAATGAAACGTCAACTTACAACTGAAGAATATTCGCTTATACAATCGTACGGCGCCTACATATGAAAAGTGTTAATGAGCTCTCGAAGAAGAATCTATTCAGATAACGTAATTACAATCCTTGATCATGTTTCTTGGTTATTTTACGATTTGCATACGGAGCACGACGAAGTTAGGTTATGGTTCTGAAAAAACAAGACAAAACACAACATAACCTCTCCTGTTAGCGAACCGTGCCGGGTTCGTCGAAGCAGTTACTCTCAACAGAATTCAAAGAACTCGTATTCTCTGGACAAGCACAAGCGAATCAAGTGAAAATTCATAATGAAAACTGCTCCGCACCAAAGGCTAGTGATGGTTGGTGATCGTGATGGGCAAGTATCTTTGTATTTGTTATTGTATCGATTGTCAATTTCAATGTTGTGTTACGATTTCGATCATTTATGTACTAATTCGATAAATCAACGCTTCGGGTCTGTTATATTTTCAGTCTAGTGAAAGTTTTCATAATTGTTACAACTGGTTGCACAAAAATAGTTACACTTACCATATTTGTTATTTTTGTTTTAGATTGAAGGAATTATTACGTCGTCGTTTGGTCGAATGCGGCTGGAGAGATCAAGTAAAATTAATCTGCAAGGAATTAATAAAAGAACATGGCCATGATATTACTTATGATAAGCTACTTTCTGTGGTCACAACCAAAGCAAGAACGCTCGTGCCAGATTCTGTTAAGAAAGAGCTTCTGCAAAAAATAAAGAATCAACTTATTGCTCAAGAAGAAAAATTGAAGATGTAAAGTATCGAAGAATTTGCGAATTTCTATGCTCTGAGAAGAAGATCTATGCCCAATGACTGTTTGTATGTCTATATACCAGTTCCATATATGTTGTACATTGTGTGATATTACTTGTAATTATAATTTATAAACTTAAGATAAAGTGAGAAATTTTAATTATTCAATCCAGCGTGTTGTTTAATTGATTGCAGAAACGATTGAGATTGATTTGAATGCAATAACGTGTGTCAATTAATAACTTTGACAAATTCTACATTTTTTCTTGCGCGAAAGTATGAACGATGGAAAGTAATCATTTAAATAATCAACAATATGAAAAATAATACAAACAAATGAGATATTGAAACAGTCTAATCACCATGAGGGATCCGGTGTCAATCGATCTGAAATACCGACGCGGTAAATAATTAGTGATTTAGGTTGTTGATCCTCTTACTTAAAAATGAAGAGCGATTACAGCGTCCTCTTCTTATGTGTGACACTTTGTCAATGAAATCTCATTGGAGTGCGAAGACAGCATGTTAATGTAAATTGTAAACAAATCTTATTTACGACAGATACTTTGTTTCCACTTGCATAATGACCTTAGAATGCCTCAAGATATTTCCGTAAACACACCTGTGCGATCGATCGACGATCGTGCAATTATGTGCATAAATGTATGTCCCCAAACATTGTTAGTTCTCCTGGCGCCACCAGGCTACACAAATCTTTAATTCCGGTTCCGGGTGATTCAAGAAGCCTTGACCATGATCATGAAGATTATGATGCGTACTCATTCCTTTTCTCCTCTCTAAAATCTAAAGCTTAAGATATAAAACAAACCAGTCCCATATTTAACACTTATTGTAGACCCTAGTTGACTTGACTTTAAAGTTTAAACCTTAAAGCAATAGTAAGGCATCAACATTTTTTAAACTTCGATGTCAAGGCAACATAAGATACTCGGATTATATGTATACAAGATGTATAAGTAAACCAATTACCATACTGTTAAGGACATTCAATCACATATGTAATTTGCATAATATACTCGTTTCCGTATATGGTAGTACGCGACGTGAAAATGCTAAATAAACATCGCACAATGAGATTGTAAATTTAAAATCATACGAGCGCTTGCCAAGAAAATGCATGGAGTAGTTGGTCTACAATAAAATGTATTTATGGTTACAAATGGCGCTCTGTACGTGCGAAATTTAGTTTCTCAATTCACAATTCGCCGTCAGATGGAGACACGGTTGGCCTCGACAGACTATAGTTAAGTAGCATTTTTTATTGAAGGTACAGGTGATCTGCGGTATAAGTTTGTGTCAATATTTAAATCATAATCTCATAGTAATTACTCAATTACTTCGTAACGCTTGAAAGATGTTGATCAAAGTGAAGGTAAGAACGATCACCGGCGGAATTCGAGCTACAATTTCTACGGTTCCATTGTAAAATGTATTCTAACCTTGTTTCAGACTCTCACGGGGAAAGAGGCAAGTAATTTGGAAAAATATTATAAACGTTCCATTGATACGTTGTTACGAACGTGCCGTTATGTTTAACAATGTACATCTCGGAAACAAGTAACGACATCATTTTTTTTCAGCAACATTGTTTTTATTATCCGAGATAGAAAACTTGACGTTCTATCGTATTGTTAATAACTAATCGATTCATCGAGCTTACGTTCTTTATATACATTGTGTGTCGTTATAACGTTATATTATATAAATACAGTGTTTTTCTGAAAGATAGGCAAACTTGCGAGGCTTACAGTTATCAAGAGTGTTGTTGTTCTCATAGATCGAAATAGATATTGAACCCACAGATAAAGTAGAAAGGATCAAGGAGAGGGTAGAAGAGAAGGAAGGTATACCTCCGCAACAGCAACGATTAATATTCTCTGGAAAGCAAATGTAGGTATAATTGCAAGTAGAAATATTTATACAGTTGTGTGAGAAACATGTTCTTTGTAGAGAGAATTAGGCATCGATTGCTTTATTTGTAGTCAAGGGTTGTATGAAAATCCTTGAAGCAAGGCGTTACGCATAATCCTACATTACAAAAAGCACAATAGTAACGAGATTCCTTTCTCAGTCCTCTAGTCGCGCAAACCTTACATCTTCTTGTAGCGTTCATCTTCTTTGGAGTCGACGGAACGTACTCTGGAAAGTGACTTTCCGTAGTCCATATTGAACCTGACTCGCATAGTGGTTTCGGTCTCCATGTCCCTGTTCCATCAATCACGATGTTTCAACGTTATTTATTCAAGTTAAATTTTTTTTATTTGTTTGTTTGTGAATCAAATGCATCTTATAATTACAATGAACTTATATAATTTGCATAAACCGTGCAACGTATTTGTGTCTTTGGGATAGTCGATTTCGCGCGTGGTCAGAAATTTGTTTTCATGGAATATATCAGGGAAAATATATAACGTGGGTCGGGTATAAATAAATGTTCTGTTGTTTTCTAGGAGCGATGACAAAACGGCGCAAGACTATAAAGTTCAAGGTGGATCGGTATTGCATTTGGTACTCGCATTGAGGGGAGGCTTACAATAACGACATTCCTCAGTTTGATACGCTGATACGAACGTTTTAAAAAAAAAAATAAAAATAAAAATGTACAAGATCAGCCACGAAAATATTCAGATATTTTCCAACGTTTACTACATGCGCGCTGTGCTTGCAAGGACTCAACGATCGTATTTGTTTCTTAATATGATTAACGAACGGTTACATCTAGAATTGAAGTAAATATTTAATAAAATAATTCATCCGTAGAGCCCTGATGTCTCTCATGTTTCGACGATACGATATACTCGACAGGATCCGTTTGCGCTACGAATGCGTGTGTCGCCTCTTTTGAAAGACCGGTACAGAAGCGAGACCCGATCCGAAAACAATTCGCAATTTAAAAATCTGCCATTTATGATCTTCGATTCACAATCTCCAACTCGCGATCGAACGGAAAATCAACCAACGCACAGGACCGTCGCTACCGACTCGTTCAGTTCCTATGGTATTTACTGTTATGAGTGGCCAGGCTCCACTTTGTTTTAAAAAATCGCTCGCAGATGTTGCAGTACGCGGTAGAGGGTCGTGTCTCTTCGTGTTTCGATGTTATGTGCCGTAGGAGAGCGTGCTGCGTCGTAAACGAAATACCGCATTTATCGCAGAATGATCCTGGCGAATGCAAACTCCATGCCGGTGTCCTTGCGTGTAACTCTATAAATTCATTTTCTTCTTATAACTAACACTATATAACGAACAGAATAGTTTTGTTTTTTTTTGTTTATTTATTTCTTATTCGAACTTTTTTGTCCCGTTCAAATGCCTCGGTCGTGTCACTTTATCAAAATTACCTTTACGATCGTTCATCGTTCACGTAAAAATAATATCAATAGCCATTAAGTGCATCACTACCATTCACCTATCGATGCAAGATTGTAACTCGAACGAGGAGGAAAATCATTAAAATGTTGAAGCAAACGATGTCAGTGTGTTTATTGTTTGTAACGCAATCTCCGTTGATTCATTCGATAAAATCGGTACGAAGTAACGAGGACTTCGACGTACCGAGACTCTTAGACTGTGCCCGTATAAATCAACGATCCTTAACGATCCCATCCGGGATTACCTGTGTTTGGTCGTAAACTATGTATCGAACTTAACAAGCGAAAAAAGCCAAACACACGTAATCCGTTGATCCAGATTAGCATCTAAGAATCTCAGCGGTGTGTTTTCGCGAGCAATAAATTAGTTTAGAATTGTTCGTGCAGGTTCCCAGATTCGCGCAACGTGTAAGCACAACATTGTCAGACGCCAGTACCAATTAACCCTTAACGGTCGACGCGGTTTTGTTCATAGTTAATCTTTAGCTATCCATACCGTTTCATTGCGGTATGCGTCAGCAGGGTCGAGAGAATATCAAATCGAATTTATACAGAAACTACTTGTGACAATAAGAAATAGAAAAAGAGTATCTATGGAATTGATTTATTTGCATGTGAAACAATGGTATTAACACCTTGGGGGGACTCTATACACATATCATGTCGTCAGGTCCGAGCGAGCCTTCAGCAATTTGATTTCTAAAAGCCTGGCGCTGCTCGCCCAAGGTGTTAAAATGCTTCTATTTCCTAAATGGCATTATTGCTTGAAATTAAGCATAGTGTGATACTTTTCAAAGCAATCGCCAATGTGCAGCGGCGGGTTTCCGATGCACGTCGAGCAATGTATAGAGGTTCGTCTTCTGCCTTTAATTCTGTCGGAACATACCCGGCAATCATTTTTCTTACCCGAGCGAAGAACATGTAAACTCCCATCGAGTCGGTCCTTCATATGGGGAATGTTATGTTGGCTTTGTGATTGCGTCTCTATGTTACCTGTAAGTTGAAAAATTAATATTTTTTAACGAACCGCAACAGCGTCGAGGACTTTTCGTGTTTTTTTTTTTCACTCGCAGTTTCTATCTCTAATTTATTAACTCCAAGCGTTGAGCAAGGTAACGCCGCCCATTTTATCAATCCAGGCTGCTAATAATTAATGACATTTTTCGACAGGAAACTGCGGTCCCTTGATGCGGGAAAATTTGGCTTCTTTATTTCTGTCGGCACGTCTCTTCCATTTCCTTCTGTCGCTGATCCTTTTCCGTTTCGTTCGTCGAACTCTTACACAATTTTAAACATATTCTGGCAGATACAGGTAACAATTTTTGTTAAATAAAATCTCGTTGATCGAACTTGTGCCACTTAATGTTTCGCATATTCATTCGTATCCTTTACTATATATTATTTATGGTATCGTTGTTAAATTATTCTTAATCATTGTCGATATCCGTAACGCCATTATTCTCATTCCAATCGGTAATTCTCGTCGCCACTGCTTCAAAGGCGTTGATATTTTCTTCGTTCTGCTGTTATCACTCTCGCAATCAGAATCAGACTCTAAATTTGTTCCTCATATGAATTAATAATAAAATATATTTTTATCGCCAGACTCCTCGATGCAAACGTTTCAGATCATTCGCGTTGAACTTCCATTCCTCTTCGCTGCTGTTAATTTCATTTCCGTATTTATCTCTCGAAGTTTCGCGATTTTGCTGGGATTGTTAACGCTAACAGTAAATAATAAGCGAATAAATAAGAAACGATTAAATAATAAGTGTATTAACGGGAAATTGTACTAGAACGACGAACGAACACGATATGGCATTTAACACTGGAACCACCGAGCCTTAAACACGTGACTACTGTATATTAAATTTAAAAATATCTAAAGATTTCTCCTGGAAATATTTTTACAATATCAAAAACTGTAAAAGAAAAAATCTGTCATTTTGACTGGATCTATAGTTCTCGTGTTAAACGCAACAGCCACTGCAATTCTCGTTTTCGCTTCTCTAAGAGCGAGTGCGACCGTTAAGGGTTAAAAGTTACGCCGAAGCGCACGGTTGTACAACCGTGTGTGTACGGTCCCGCGACGTCCTCCGCGTTCCGTGAAAAACATCAATGCTGATAATCATCCATTGTAAATCGATTTATTTACATTGCTGTAATAACATTTTCAAAGCATAGTTTTCTTTATACCGCTTCTCCTTTGAAGTTCACTTACAAGCTCACAATGAAGTACGTACACGTAAACAGAATCTCTCGTGACGAAACGAAAAGTTTGCGACTGTCGACGGTGTCTCTGCAGCGGTCGTATTATGCGATCTCCGCGTTTTTTTTTTTTTTTTGGTACGTCATAGTTTCCCAACAGTCCGCTGCGAGCGTACGATGTGTCTAACGTCCAAATAACAATCCCAGAAGAAACCATTAGGCTACGTTAAAACCCGGAAAAACCTTGTAACACTTAGCCAACCACGCGTGCACCATGAATGTTTACTACAAGCCACAAAGACCTCGTAAAACTGCTTTTTAATCGATCAACTACTTTCTAAGGTAATTATATCCCCCCATTTTACAATTGTAAAGAAGCAGAAATTTTGTACAGATCATTTTACAGTCACCGAATCGTTTACGTAGATTAAAACTGCGTTAAAAAGAGCAGCATTCCGGTAAACTTAACACTGTTTTCCTCGTCCATTTCGCGCTTTATTTAAGAATATCATTGCACGGCGTATGATTAACCTGACATAACCTGCACGGCCGATGTCTTTATGCATTTATTGCAATGCACAACGGAGAACCAGATCTCGAATCTAACTGAATAACGTGTTGCTAAGAGGAAAGCGGCGACTTCGAAGCGAAAAAGACTCGTTAGTCGGTTGGCCAAGTGTTAAAAATTCTCTACAAAACGAAACACAAAGAATATCAACCATGTACGACGGTATAATAAAAAAGTAGCTCACGCGGTTTTAAATTGCAACAGCTAACCGGTTAAGAAGCCCTAGATTATTAATCAAACCTCGATTTGGAAAATGCTGTCACCGCCCCGAGATAGGCAAAGCGCAAAAGATTCACGGGATCTCCAAAGGATGCTGCGAGCCAAAGAAGTTTGGGAGACTATGAGGCACGCGGTGCGTCAGAACAAAAAAACATCTTACCGAAATATATGTATTATATATATTATATATATAGTATACCGTGTGTGTGTGTGTGTCTGTCTGTCCTGTGTGTAATGCGTGTGCTATTCACCCGTGTCATGCCTCGTTCGCGAACACTGAATCCGGCTCGGCGGACGATTTGTTCGTTAATTTGTTGCAAACTGATCGTTTCTCGTAAATGCACTGACTCTTGGATACGACGGACGAAGCGTCGTTCGATATCGGTACTACGACGACGACGACGAGAGACGGTGCGCGCGCGCCCGTGAAAATGGCCAGGCTCATGTTTTTTAATTAAAATCGCCGAAATCGCTCGCCTGGCCACGTCCCACGCTGGCGCGATACAAACTTACGGACCGTCGCTCTACATACCTTACTTACGGGCTAAGTAATTACGAGCTAAGAGAAAAACGTCTCGCACCGATCAAGTACATTGTCCGCTTGACATTCGATTAATTACAACGCGACGAATCCGGCGCGATTGATTGCACGGAAAGAGTAGCTCTGTCTCTATCTCTTTTTCTCTCGTTTTTTTTCTCTTTCTTTCTTTCTCTCTCTCTCTCTCGTTCTCCCACACGTTCGTTCGATTTCTCAGGCGCTCGCTCGCTTTTCTAGCCTTTTTCTCTTCAACGAAGCTTCGTGCGATTTCTTAACAGCGAACAACTACGCTTTTTAATCTACGTAATCCTACGACTAAGTGCTTTATCCTGCGACGAACGCATCGTTCGGCAAGGGGAACGAGGAAATGAACTCTGGCGCGGTGCGTTTTGCTCGCTGAGGGAACGGGGCGGGCGGCGGTCGATTTTTCTTTGAAGATGGGAGTAAAGTCAGAGAGTGGAAAATTGCTGCGTGGTTTGATTTATTATTGTCTATACGTTCGCTTCTTTTAATAACTACGAACACTGAAATAATTGTAGATTATTTAAATTTTTTGACAATCGTGTTTCTTGCCAAAATGATCTTCTGATTGTTTAAATAATTGTAAACGTGGTTTTACTGTATTAGGCTGCGGATTAGGCTGTGCGAAGTAAAAACTGTCTGCATTGCAATACATAGGCGCGAAGTAGAATCTTGTAATTCTCTTAAATAATTTTAATGAGTTTTTATTGATGTGTCAACATTTTTAGTTTTCTTCAATTTCTTCACTGTTTTGTTTTACCAATAAATACTTGTGATGTAGGAAACTATTTCAGTGAAATAACTTTATCAGAATCTAATTAGAGCGAATCCTTTCTTGCGGTGAATAATGCGGTTCTTATTCCAGCAACCGCATAATCTAAAAATAGCTGGCGAGTTGTTGCGAGTTTCTCAGTTCTATTGTCCGAGAGACAATGTTGTACTGTGCGTAACATCGGACCCTCTAATAACAAACCACATGGATTTAGCAATAAAAAAAAAATAGAAATCGATAATGACATTTTCGTAATGATTTATGAAGTCCCATTTTTTAAAAAAAATCGACCGCTGCGCGCGTACAATCGATCATTTTCGAAACTATAATAACAGCGCTGCCGATCCTAATCGAAAGAGAAACGTAAAGAAAAATCGAACTTTCGGAACCTTTCTTCTATAGGCTCGTGCTTTTTTCTCTCTTTTCTTTTCTTTTCTTTTTTTTCGTTTATTATCGTAATTATCAATTACACGTCAATGAAACATTGTTTATTTATTGGATATAATATAACAACGTACACATAGGACTTATAGCATAAGATTCTCAAGCAACGTTGATCATTGGAAAATCGAACGAATCGCAATAAAGCGGTACACAATATAGCCAAATACGTAAAAAGTTCGACTTTTTTTTCAATCGATCGTTAATCGCGGACGATCGCAAAAGAGAGCTTCTTTCTTTTCAAAAAAAGAGAGCTCGCGAGAATCTGCGAGCTTTTCCGAAATCTGTTCCGATCATCCAACGCGTCCCGTGTTCTTGGTGTTGGAGCGAATTTCGAAGGACATTGGCGTAGGAATGAGAGGTGATTTACCTCGCCATAAAATTTCTATGACGCTTAAAGTTTGCTTCCGCGGGCTGCCGCGAGAGGCGCTGGCGAAACATCGGTACTATTTGATATATTACTTCTTAAACTGTTAAAAATTTGATCCTTTACTGGATCAAAAATGTTGCACAATTTGTTTACAAAAAAATAAGATAAGCCTCATTCTAGCCTCGGTTAGATCCATACAATTCTTTACGATTAATTTTCTTTTGTATAATATCAAAGCTTCGCTGTTTAAACCAAAGTTAATCCACTTTTTATTACCTATTAATCCTCTTATTATTTTCAATGTTTATAATTATATATAGGGCTGCTGCAAAATTAAAATTTAGATACAACGCTTGTAACTCTACGACTCAACAGTTTCCACCCCAAAGTCAACAATTAATTTAAGCTACTTAAAAGTAAGCTATTAAGATCTAACAAAGGAGACAATGTTCTAGAAGGTTCAAATTATAACCTCAAATTTGTAGGTGCCCATAGCGTTGCTATTTTTGCAATGACAGCTGTTTGAAAATTGTATCGACACGCGCGCTTCGCCATACGGTTAAATTCATGGTATTGCTACACGCACACACCAAAGAAAGTGTCACCGACAGTACTCATGTTACCCAGACCACCTAGCGGACAAAGTCGGAAGTAAATCTTTAAGATCACAGTAGTGGGGATGAGAACGATTCAGCTCTCTCTCCTTCGCACGCCACGTAAAGGATTAAACTGTCGGAACAGAATGGAGTCGAAAGTTGTTCGATCGAAATCGAAAGTCTCTCGCGGGAAACGGGGTATCTCATTAGAGGGGGGGGGGGGCGATGGGGAGCAAGCAACGAAAGGGTCGTAGCCGTAGAACGGATTCGCAGCTTCCACACACCGGATACGCGCGATCCGCGAAAAGTTCTGTTCTTGCATTCTCGAGCGTTGTTTTAGAAACCCTTACACACACAGAGACAATGTTTACACGAAAGCTCACCGGCGAAAAAATCGGAAACGAAGGAATGAAGAAATCTGTTCGGTTCTCTTTATAGTCTCTCATACGCGTTCAACTGTGGTAAACATCTGGAAAGTCAATACTGTAAATCCTGTAAAACTATATCTCGAGTGTAAGGCACTGTTCTATGCGCTCCATCGAAGCAGCTAAAATCCATCTTGGTCGCAAACGAAAAGATCGAGTGTGCGAACAACGGACGTGTAAACAGAGTCGGTGTAACATTCCGATTGATCTCTCATTTATTTATTTCTTCTTTTATTAAAACGTGACCCGCGTTCGTAACACTGTAATTCACTCTCCCTTTCTCTCTGTCTGTCTCTATCGTTCTCTCTTACTCTCACTCTCTTTCTCTTTCTTTCTTTCTTTCTTTCTATTGATATGGACATCTCACAATGTAGTCTCTATACGCTATTTATTTGTCAACTAACGTAGAATATTCGTTTTGCGCGTCATTGGTAACGATCGCTCGTCGAGCAAACTGTTCACATCGTGTCGGCCCACGGTCCTCGAAGAGAGAGAGACTCGTGTATGTATAATACCCTAAATTCTTCTTCGCGAACGCACAAACAATCGATCGGACAAAATCTGGTGGTCGCCGCCCGCGACGAGGCCGATCCGGACGCGCTTTCTATCGGCAAAACGGCGGTACAGCAAACGAAGCGGCGTACATTAATGACTAGAATCGATACGAAATCGAGGATGAGCTCGCGCGCTCTTCAACTAAAAACAAGAAAAACATCGTTCCGGGTTCGCGTGAGGCTAGATTCGCGCCGGTTTTTTGAACAGACGCGGCCGCGCGTGTGTTATCTTTCGCGGCGGGACCGCGAACGGGTTGGCGAACGAAAAAAACGGGGTGGCTGATTGGTGGGTCCGGTCGATCGCGTCGGTGAACAGGCGTAAATAAGCATCGTACACGCTGTTGGACGTTGCACACTACGAGTCTGAGATCGGTGAACGATTAAATAAATTAAGTCTTATGTTACTGTCCTCGTGATTCTGCGTCGAGGGTCCAAGGATCCTCGCGGCGGACGTTCACGACGATTTCGTGCGCGCGACGGGTGGTCCGGAACGAAAAGTCGCGAATACGAGTCCCGAGGCAATCGTCTTCGACGCGCGCGACCGCGAAATAAATTCTTTGCATCGATCGCGCGTTCGCCCTTCGCACGGACAGTTTTTCGTGGAAAGTCTACCGGGCGAGCTCAACCCTCCACTGGTACCCGATTTCCGGAGAAACGGGGAGTCACGATGGACGCCGAATAAAAACTGCGACGGAACTTGTTATTATCTATACACCTACCGAGCTCTGTTAATAACAAACGATGAAAAACCTGTGTTAACCCTATGCAATAAATTTTGTTATATAAAATGGGAATACTAAAAGCCAGAAAAATTATTTTAGTTGAAATAATTGTCCTACACTTTCGCACGCTGTTGATTTTTATACGGCAATAAAATCTATGTTTGCACTATATTTCGCCCCGTCTGCTTTAATTATTGCTATTACCGGTTTGTGAGTCTGTTACTAATTATTTAATCATCTGTAGCGTTGATATAATTACGAGAAAAATAGAAACGTTCTTAATACAATCGCTACTGTTTCATCTAATTTTATCACCGTTGCGCGAAGTGAGAACAATCGTTTATTTACCACTTTTCGGTCGACAATAACGCAGTAAACGTCCCGCTAACAATGGTTGCGTAAGCTTTAATAGGCGCGGTAGTTAAGGTACGAGTCTCGCGTTGACGCCACAAATCAAACAAACTGGCGTTACCGCTTTCGCCGATAACTGCTACAACAAAAGCCGAAAACAACTAACGACACCATTCGCCGTTTCTTTAGAATCTATTTCGAGAAGTAAATAAATAAATAAATATCTGTTAAATAAACGTCTTTGATAGTTCGGTTATTTGACGAGAGAATATAATAAAATATCAGCTCGGTAGGTTTCTAATAAACGTTAAGTTTGCTTCCTGGCTATGATACAACAAAATGAAAATGAAAGTTTCAACGCGACGTGAATCGCAAATTAATATTGCAGTCACCGAATGTACCTAGTGTATAAATACCAGTCGAGGGTTGTTCGGTTTTTCCATCGCAACGAAACTGTCTATTCCGTGTGGATAGGGCTCGGCGTGTTGGTTTCGGCAATTTAGTCGACGGACGCGCAAGCGTCGGAGACGACGGTGTGTGGTACCGTAGTAGCTTGTTGCAGGTCGTTGGTAGCCGTTGTTGTCGCTGCTGTCGCTGCTGCTGGTATTCGACGCGAACGAAAAAATAATGGAACGTAAACTGTAAGCGGCAAACGGAAAGGAGAAAGAAAAGAAGAAACCGAGCGTGGTAGGTAAAAACGGTGGTGGTGGGTGGAGGCGACGCGCTCGCGCGCGCGCGCGATCACTCGTGTCGGTGTTACCAAAGGAAACGAAAGTAAAAAAAAAAAAAACCGATAGAGGATAGAAAAACCAGGGCGGAGGAGCGAGAAGCATGTTCCTCGGCGCATCAACACGTATGAAATCTACGAGTCCAATTCGTTTTTCGAGCTGCGCTGCTTCTGGATCGTTTTTTGCAATTGCATGTTATGTTTGAGACGCATGTGACGCCGCAGGTCGGTTCTACGACTGAGAGTGGTGTGACATAGGATGCAGGTTGTCTGGTTGCGATGCACTTCAAGGTGCTGGGTCAGCGAAGCAAGGTGCTTGTATACGCTTCCGCAGAGTCTGCACGAAAAACGCCCTGGACCCTGCATCACCACTTGACCAGTTGTATCGCCAACATGCTTCCGATTGCGTCCCACCCCCCCTGCAACACATTAACAGCCACGTCACCCGCCGATTCCTCATTTTCCTTGGTTTCTAATCAATTACATTGATCAATCAGTCAGACAATGGAGGGGGGGACAGTAACACGTGTGTAACACAGACTAGATTTTGCACGTTTTGCTCTACCTGTGCTTCGACCGAGGACAGCGACACCACGGCGTGGCCGGGACAATAAGTTACGCGAAGGGTGGGGGATGAGGAATACGTCACGCATGCGCCGGGAGTCGCGCACAGCGCCGCGGCGCGTCTACCGGGTGGTTGATATAATTCCGAGCTGCGATGGGGATGAGACCTAAGGCCTCTGTCCGATCGTAGCTCAGAATTATCGCTAGACTGCGGTTCGTATGCAAAATAAAAAATGTCTAAGTTAATTGCAAGCAGTGTAAATTAAATGAAAATGTCTTTCCTGTTTTGTAGTAAGCTGAAAATAATGCAACAAGATTCTTAAATTCTTCTAATTTCCTTTCAATTTTGCGATTTTATATTATTTCGATTTTTCTTGAATGTTAAAATCCGCAGTTTAATTGCTATGGCCACACGGTAGATGGCGCCACGCTGATGAGAGACTCTTCCACGCGTGCGTTGTCTGCCCCCACTCCTAGCGTAACTTATTTCTCTGGCTACGCTGGTGATACCTCGACTCCTGCAATTTTTTTTAACCCGCGGCTCGCTTTGTAAAGTTTTTTTTTATCTGATTAGCTGACGGTTCGGTGCTAAGATTCACAGTGAAACGAAGAAGCATAAGAGCATCCTTAAAGAGGAGAAACCATCCTGCAGGAGTCGAAGTATTACTGTACAATTTTCCTTCGTTAGGATCAGAACGCTAAATTAGGCGCTGTTCGAGCCGAATAGTCAGCGTTCCAACTAGTTCTTCGAATATCTATCTATACGTGACATCTAAACGATCATGATCATCATCGACCGTGCTCAGACGGCGAATATGCGTCCCGATTGCTATTAGTGTGCCAACATCGAACAGAAAAATAGAGAGACGTGGCAGTGAGAAGCGTGAAGATTTATTCAAGCGTAGTCTGAAACGACGCGACGCGGAATAGGGCTTTGGCCGGCGCGGGTGAAACCCGTTCGCGCCGCGCTGCGACAAACGCCGCCGTTCGAACAAAACCACCGTACACACCGAGGGGGCGGCGGGGGGATCCCGTAATTTTCGTAATCCTTGCGGTCTTGTAATCTGGTAACTTCGTAATCTGGTAATTTCTTAATCTAGTAAACTTCTTAATTTGATCATCCACGTGATCTCGGTAATTTCATTGATCCCGGCGATCGCGCCGGGCGCATTCTTCCGCGAGAGACAAAAGAGGCATGTCCCGTCGACGGATCGTCGCATCGTCGGCTTCGTGGTCCGCGCGTTTTCGTCGCAACGATCTCGAGCCTCGTCCGGCCAATCGCATACTTACACTTTATACTCGACGGTACGCTCTCGTTAATTTCCGCAAAGAGAAAGAACAACGACCGGTTCACACAACATTGTTACGGCGCACGATAATTTCTGAACGAGAACGTGTCGAAGATCGTTTTTTTTTTTTTCAAGAAAAATTACTCGGTTCAATTCACATGTTTAAACTTTATTCACACATAAATTTTTTTGTTTCACTTACATCGTTAACTCGCATAAGCCAAACATAGGATTACGTAATGATATATTATAATATTTTTGTGTGTATATATATATATGTATGTATATATACCTTTCCGTTTTATATATATATATATACATAGATATATTTATAGATTTATGTATATAATTTCTATATATATAGATATATATGTCTTTATACATATATATTTATATATACGTATATATATATAATATATATATATGTTAATGTTTCTTATTTCCATAAATAATCAAAGAAAGAAATATCAATTCGTCTAAGGTAATAATTGGCAATCTTGTACTTATTTGTATTATGGCTTCTGAGGAATGTGCACATTCGTTTTCTTTTTCCTTTTAAATTAAATTAAATATACGGCTACCATATACGTGTGTAAATAAACGCGGGTATGCATCTCTATGGTATTTTCCCCGTTCTTCACAAGAACACGAACTTACATCGTAAACGTAAGCTAACATAAATAAAAAAAAGAAGATAAGAAGGAGAGAAGTAGAATCAACGTACAAAGAAATATAGTCATTTGTATATATCTCTGTGTGTACGCGCGTGTGTATGCTTCCGTTTTACGCGTCAAACTGTGTATGTTTTCCGTCTATGAGTATGCGCCTGTTTTTGTATCGTATGTATGTATTTATTTATTAATGTACGTGTGTATTTATTTATTTATGTATGTACGTATGTATTTATTTATGTATGAGTGTTCGTCCTGCAGTGCGAGCGAGGGTGAACGTGTATATTAATGTATCCGTGTGTGTCGCACTAAACATTGATTCGTGCCACTAGCGTAGTGTTGCTAATTCCGATAAAAATACGTCGAAATTACATGATAAAATTGTAAACGTGCAAGTTGTGCGACGCAACTGTAGAACACAAGCACGAAACGGTATCGCATGCGATGGCAAATATGAACGCAAAAGCAGCCCTATTGATCCTTGCTGGTTTAGGAAGATATTGCCGTTTCGTTAAAAAAAAAAAAAACAAAAAAAAAAGAAAGAAAAGCCTCGAAGAAAACGAATCGTACACGGCCGGATCGTCGCGCCACGCCGTCACACGATTCGACACGCGGAACCGATAGGTCGATTAAACAAACGCGCACCAATTATATTTGTTTGTTAATTCCGCGCGCGCACCGGGTCGTTCGAGCCTCGCGCGCGCTTCTAAATTCTGTTAAACTAGCTTCGATTTGTACTTGGTCACGTCGCGATCAAGCTCTCGCGGTTCTCTATACATATACTATATACTTGTGTGTATCATATACTATACATATACAGAATACATGGTACGATTATCCAGGGACACGTTGCAACGCGACTTCGGCAACGTTCCGTGACTTTGGCATTACAGCGAATGATTTGCATCCGATAAAGGGAACCGCGCGGATAAGAGATCAGATTCGCGTCGTCGGTGGATCGTTTCCCTCGTCGATCCAATTAAGCCTCTTTGTAATAATAATTGCACGATAGAAATTAAAGACGTAAGTTCGGGGCCTTCCACGGTCGATATTGTTGCCAAAATATTATTCCAGCATATCGTAATTGCTTGTGATCGATGCACCTGTTAGCGACCGTTGCCAGGTCGGCTGACGTCGCCGAAATTCGGTGTACAAAGAAAAAGGTTACGCGAGGAGTAGGGGAGAGCGACACATGCGCGGGAGAGCCACGCAATGACGCGCCGCGTCTACTTGTTAAACATTGTAAGACTCTGTCGCTTCGCTAGTACGGAATCATTGGCCAATAAAATCATTACGTGTTTTTCCAATATATAGTAGTACAATTTTTGCAACGCAATAATTAATTAGCTAATTTAATATAATTTCACGCGTCGTCTGCTACCCCACTCCTTGCGTAGACCTTCTCCAACGATTACGGTTTAAAGTGTTGAATCGGTCGACGTCGCGAATCGTCGTCGGGAAGGCCCCGGGGACGAGTACTCCGGGCTCGTCGTCGACGCGCGCGTGGGCAAGACTCTTTGGATTAAAAATCGTTTCTGACGCCGTCGAGGGCGAACCAAAACAAAGATTCCAACTAAAAGAGAAAACTGAACAAAACAATAAAGAGCGCAACAAAAAAGAAATCATGAGCGAGAGGATTGTAACATAAAAAATAATCGTGGAGCGTTAACATTCGCGTGGTCGACGCGGATAAACATATATATATATATATATAAACGAAAAATAAAATTCTTTCGTAGGCACGCGCACGTGGGTGTATATACGTATTATATATATGATGAAACGCGCGCGCGCGCTTGTGCAACGCGCGCGGGAATTCGGCGGTACGCCGTGCTTAAATTTAAAATACATGAGTATGTTTATCGAGGGACCACGTGGTCGCGGGCCGAATTTACCCGGCGCGGGCAACGCACGCGGCCGCTCGTCTTAAAACAACGTAAATCAAGGGGGGGGAAAAATGGCACGATCTTTGGTACTGCAGTGTAAATTGCATACACTTCGATGCGATTCGTCTTTGGCACCGTCGTGACGTTCGACGCTCCGCGGCAACGAAATTAAAACGAAACGAATCGGTGGTTCGTCCTCCGACGTGGGCACCGTCCGCGTAAAATCGTACGCGGATTTAAAAAAAAGAAACAAATAGATTAACGCGTGGTGCGCGCGCGCGCGCGACCCGGTCTCGTCGTTTCCCGCGATTCCCAGGAAATCGCCTGGGAATCGTACGGAACGATCCGGCCGAGAGAAACGATCGGTTGGCCACGGATCGAACCGATTGAACGACGTTCGCGCGGAGTTCTCGGTCTCGCGCGCCGTCCCCGCGGGATCGTTCTCGACGACGGTCGTTCTCGCCGATCGTGTTCGCACGAAGAAAGATGCACATTCCTCCTTAAACGCTATTTAAGTACCGAACTCATTTTGACTAGATAAAATAATTTGCCTCTTTAGTGTAATCTTCCCGTCTGTATGTCTTTGGTTAGAAAATCGTTTACTTAGGAGCCTCCGCCATCTTCGTCTTCCGTTTCTCCTCCCGGTTCCACATCCATCATCCCTCCTCCTCCTCCTCTTCGTCCCCGATCCGGACTCTCTATCTTCGTAAACTCTCTTCGCGCGGCACTCTCTCTCTTCGTTCCCTCCTCCTCTTCGTCGTTCTCTTTTCTTACATGCATATACACATATACATAAAGGTAGGCGCGCGCGCGCGCGCTGCGCTTACGCGCAAATGACTAGGGCGTACAGCGTAAGACAGGCATCTTTTACACGAGTATAGGTGTCCCGTCGACGACTAGAGTGGAATAGATTGTACAAGGAATATAGAAACGCTTTTCTTCGGCGCCGGGTTCGCGAGGATCGACCCTTGGTCCGACGTCCTCCACTTTCCTACGGTTCCTATCGTCTCGATAGTCTCGCAAATAAGTTCATCCTCTGAAACCGGTGCACCGACAAATACGATCGAGGCAGCGATTTAAAATACACGGCGATCGAACGCTAAAATACAAGAAAAGGTACGGGGGAGGGGCCGACACCAACGGGTTCGAAATGAGACGCGTTGGTGTCGTCGACGAAAGTGTTCGAGCTTACGAAGCGTCGAGAAAATGACCGTTCATGGCGAGGCCTCGTGACCCGTCGAACATTGTCCATTTATTTAATTCGGAGAACCAGCTGCACCTCGTCCAGCCCATCGAGGACGAACGTCATCGTCTTCGCGCGCGTCTTTCCATCGAGGTTGCGAGCATACGTTATGTACACGATAAAACGGGCCACGTGGTCCCCGTAAATTAAGGACTCCGATAAATAAGTTAGTACTTTCAAAGATCCTCGACGGGCCAGCACCTGTCCGGCGGTTCGGACGTTCGTCGAAGCGGGTCACGAAACCGTTTCCGCTAAGGGGGTTGAACAGGGGCGGGGTGTCCAGACACGTGGACTATACCATCTCTGTAACGTCGACGGGCGTCTCTACGTTGTTGTTGGTTGCGGTTGTTGTCGTGATGGTGGTGGTGTTGGTAGTAGTAGTTGTGGTGTAGTGTAGTGGTCGGCTTAGGGATAAAATTCGCACTAAGGAATAGGACTAGAGGTGATTCGTTCGACGCTGCTCTCCCTAATGCGTATAGTTGTGTACGTGGCGTTCGGTTCGAGGCCGTCGGTGGGGCTACCGGCGTTCTGCCGGGCGATCGCCGCGGAGGAGACGGATATGGGAGTGAGCGGAAGCGGGGCGGGCGTCGCGGCGGACGCGTCGACGGGGACGACGCTCGCGGCGGCTGCTGCGGCGCCGGTCGCGTTCACGTTGACGTTGCTCGTCGCGGCGGCGGTGCCGGACGCGGCCGCGGCGCCGGAGCCCGCGACCGTCCCAGACACCGTGCCCGCGGCGTTCCCACCGGTGGATGCGGCTGCTGCGGCGGCGGCGGCGTTCGCGACTGCGGCTGCGGCGGCGGCTGTCGTCCCCATCCCAAGCCAGCCGTGCCGATTCTTTAAGTGTCTCTTCATATGGGTCGTGCGACTCAGCACTTTATGACAGACCGGGCACTGTGTCGTCCCTTTGTGCATGTTCATGTGTTTGTACATCGAGTCCCGATTCCAAAACGTTTTACCGCAGAGTTTGCACGAATGCGACGGCTGTTCGATGACCACCGTACGAGAATCTAAATCAGATATAAACGTTCATGTGCTAGTGCGTGCGACCGATGCCCGATTCATCGGTGTATCGGTACCCTAGCGTAGTATCGTGTTGTCGTGTCTCTCTGTGTCACCGCAATGATACCTTTTCCCAAAAATGTTGGCCGAAAATACGATTTTTCATTTAATGAGCAGCCGAAGCCCGCTATCGACCGAAACTTTTTAATATCCTGCATGGTTAGTCGCAGATGTACTGTCATCGATATCAATGTGATTCGATAGCGCGATGTCTGCAATATACTCGGATTATAGGCGGTGATCGTCAATCAATTTTAGAGAACACATACAATTAATTGTAATCAATCAGGGTAAACTGATGGTTACTTTTATCCGTAAATAATAATTATTCTCAGTAGTATTACTATTAATACTGCCTCGTTAATGATGATTAAAGGAATAATTATCGTACAAGAAATGCTCTGCAGAATAATGCAAATTTTCATAAGACTTATTTAATAAAAACACTGCTGACGCCAATATTATACAATTCTCTACCCTGAATTTTTGGTAACGCATTCAAATTAAAAAAAAGAAAACCACATAGCAATGATTTTCATAAAAATCGTACAAATTGTATAAAGTCTCAAAGGAATGCCAACATTTTGAGAGAAGGTACGTGTCGCGTGTCGTGTCTGCGTCCGTGATCCGTGACATGTAAAACCAGTGTCCGAATTTCTGTTTGCTGTATTTTGTCTCCGTTTACCTCGTTTTGCCCGCGCTCCGTAGGATCGTCGTCGGCCACGCGTACGCTTCATCATTGAACAACCAGAAGCTATAATAACGTTCACGACAATGTCACGCACACATGGTTTTTCTCAAACGCGGCGGCGTGTGTGTTAATTTTTTTTTTTTGTATTCTTTTTTTGTTCTTTTGTATTTTTTGTTTTTTTGTTTTTTTTTATCATTGCAGTTACTTGTCGTCTCTAATACGATCGTTGTCACGGGTTCCTCGTTAATTCGTGTTTCGTTATCCCGACACGCGCGTCACTTCCCTAATCTACACGTTTTCTTTTCTATTTCTTTATTTTATATATAGCACTCTCACTCGCTCACTACTACGTCTCCTTCGATATCAATGAAAACGATACCGGGGAGATGAACGGCAAGAAAGTAAAGAAAAAAAAAAAAGGCAGCACACACGGATCAATTGGTGTATTACAAGGAAGAGCAATCACGATGCGATATAATATACATATGTATACGTATATAATATATAGTATATATAAAACACGCGATCGTAAAAACTGGTTGGAGCGATATCTCATGCTACTCTGTGTACAGGGGTGTTTCCGTGGGGTGGGGTGGGGTGGTGGGGAGAGAGTTTCTGCGGGGGTACTTTGCTTGTGGGTAATCCGGGATATACGGATGTACAACAGAAACGTTCAACGACAACATAAAAATATATATATAGAGAAAAAAAAAAAGAACACGAAAGAAAAAACAACGTGTGCGTTTACGTACAAAAAAAACAACAGAATATTCAATATTCATGCAGTAGTATTGGAGAGAGTTCTATTCGGAAGAAGTGTGCGGCGTCGATATCGGGTTGCAGTTAGATCCGCCAATGCAGTCGAACAAAAAAAGAAAAAAATAATAAATAAAAACAGGACAAAATCACACATCAAGCATCATTGTAAACGTCTGTTGGCGATTGCGGCGACCGTGCGGCACGCGCGCGTTCAACGCGGCGCGGATTTCAAATACGGCGGCGGCCGAACGCTTGCGGATGTCACCGCGAAGACGTTCGTTCTATCACGGACGTTCGTCGTGCGCAGTGAACCGACAATCATGTACTCCTTTCTTTCTTTTCTATTTTTTAGCCGCTGCGCGTCCTATGTAATGCAAGCGTGGGTGGTGCGTGATACAGAGAATGAACGGGTCGAACGGTGATATTCGGTCGATCCGTTCCGGTGAACTCCGTCGTTCCGTGTCCGCGCGTCAAATAACACAAATCATTTTCCTAGTTCTGTTTATTTCTCAAAATGCACTGTGAATTACAAAGCGGTATCGCTACGATCCGCCGTGTTCGCAACAAACTGTACACGTATTCGTACTCCCCCTCTTCTCTCCTCTCTTCCACCTATTAGCCTATCTCAATCCTGGCCCCGTATCAGTCCCTTGACACGGTCCCCGGGGAGCGATAACGAAAGGCGACGAATCGTTCTCGAACAATGGCCCTGGAGCAATTGTGCGGGCAAATTAACAGCGCGTAGCACCGTGACAGTCGATCAACGACCTTTCTATATTTATAATTAGCAGTTTCCATTCAAAATCGCGGGATAAATCAGTCTATTCGGGGAAGGGACATCCCTTCGAAAGGAAACGCAGTCGAAAAGAAACCGAGCTCGTCGACGGTCCAACATTATTGCGATGGAACGCCGCTTTGTTTCGCGACGAAGCCGCTTCGTTTCGACGTTGAGATTTCAGCGCTGCCTCGGGGACTGATGACTAAGAGTGTATACGCTTTCCATGCATCGTCGTCAACCGCAAAGTGGACTAGATCGTCACGTAGATCTGCACTTCGGCGCGACGCATATATATTCGTCCAATTATTCGTCTCCTATCAACGCGCCATCAACTCCCTGGCAGCACCGGTTGAGATCCAAAACGCTAGACAATTCGGCTCGGTTTCTTTTCAAGTACTGCTCGCGCAGGTAGGCTACGATACAGGGCGAATACCCTTTCCTCTGCGCCGATAATGGGGCGGAACTGTTCGTGTCTGTCCCTAGGTCTGCGATCCGTCGTTGCGGTTCCGTTCGGTCTCGTGTTACTTGACGCCGTGCACGTTCATCATGTGGCACTGCATCGTGTACTTTCGTGTAAAGACCACTTGACAGATCGGGCAGACGGTGTCACCCCTGTGTATGCTACGGTGGTGGGCCAAGGAGTCGCCGCGGCTGTACGCGCGACCGCAGACGTCGCACACCCAGCGACCGCTTTCGTCGCGAAGCGGCTTGGTCCTACGCCTCATCCTTTCGTACGCGACCCTCGTCTGTAGCAATTGCTGTAGATGATCCTGTTGTTGCTGGTCACGTTGTTGTTGTTGTTGTTGCGGGTAATCTTGCTGCGGTTCCTCGCACGGATGCTGCGGTTGCTGTTGACGATGATTCCCAATAGGCGTGGTATCGTGCTGTTCTGCGCACAGAATCCAAAGTGTTCCCATACACACAGGACAGCTTCATACTTATGTGATATAGGTTCGCCGGGTTTGTCGGTTTTATGCCTCGAGCACGAGAGAGTTTGCTTCACGTGTCGCAGTGCTCGTTTTTTGGTTTTTGTCTTTATTTTGATTTTCGTGTCCTAGCTCTCGGTTCTTACATTCGTGCGCTTTTCGTTCGTTCCCACGTAATGTTTACGATGGATCAGGTTACGGTCAGGAATGGGCGACTCGTCGACAGAGAAAGAGAAAGTGAGAGAAAGAGTGAGAGAGAGAGAGAGAGAGAGAGAGAGAGAGAGAAGAAAGAGAGCGAGAAACGTATGAGCCTCGACTGATCCTCGGCTGATCTTCGACGGCCGAAAAGCGACGGGAGTTGGGTTTGGTCTAGGTCAGGTGCCAGTTCACGGCGCCGAATAAAGCGGAGGACAGTCACAAATGTGTTCCCATAATGAGAGATCTATGTGGTCGCAGGTAATCGGGCACCTGGGCCGTAAATTAATACGGGCTTTGATATTTGTTCGTTTTGAACGCGACTGATCTTGAAGCGGTCGATCTCGAAATCGTTGCGAATTAAAATCATCGTCAGTGATTATTATTTATTTATTTCTTTAAATTTTCGAACGGTGAGTGATGTGATCAAGTATAACAAACATCCATTTCAATTATACCAAATTACAAGAACGACACTCCCACACGGTATACAATCGTGGCGGTATTTAAGTTGACGTTTATAATTTTAGTGTCGGTAAACAATCTTTAGGAACATTGTAAATGTTTTATTGAAACTGTCTTTAGCGTTGTTTGAACGTTTTCGAGTATTAATGTGCTTTGGAATCTAATCGGTGCACTGCGGATTTAAGCATTTAATGCAAAAGTGATACAGTGTTTACGTTTGCGTTGTAAACACAACAATATAATAATTATAATCATTGTTTTTATTTTTTGTTACTTTTATCATTACTGTTATTATTATAATTGTGTAGAGTCTTTGCAAAGAAATTGGGAGGACTCGTCGATGGTAAATAAACAAATAAATTGACGATATAATATCATGTAATCCAGCTTCAGACAATCGTGAGTTTATTCCAACAATCTCCATTGACAATTGCAACTCTCCTTTTATCTGTTCAGCAATGATAAACGGTTTTCTTTCTGAAAATGTAAATAACGCTATCTACTTTTACGATGTCTTCGCTTACGTGTAAATAACAATAAAAAGATAATAATAATAGTAACGATAATTCTGTTATCTCGACGTGATGTTGTTTCGTCTTTTCTACTTGTATTAATTAAATTTCCAAGCTGTCCAATATTATTTTGACAAATATTAAACCCCTTCCTTTTATATTCCAAATTTTTTATATTCCACGATTTTGTTATTTCACAATGAACGAACAATGAACAATAACCAGGAAACATGCGTAAGAAGGTAAACAAATTACGATAAAGATAAATGAACATTAAACTTCGAACTTCTGCTACTTAATTTTCAAAAATGGTTTCATTGATTCTTAATGTTTTAAATATAAGTAAATAGCGTTTCCACCTCAGTGAGCCGAAGCGATGCTCGCGTGTTATGTAAAAATAATACCGGGAGAGAATATGAAATAAGAAAACAGAAATGCGTCAACTAAAATACCGGCGCGAATCAAGATCCCGCTAAAGCACGATCAACGAAACCGCTAAAGCCAAACAAACGGGGAGCCACGTTCACATCGCACAGTTGTCTGGAACGCGGTAATTTTGGCCAGAATCAAACAAATACCATGATCAACGTTTTTAAAAACTTAAATCGTACCCCTACAGATCACAATAACGGGACGCGATTTGCTAAGAGCCGTATAAAATTAATTAATCACAGTTCGAATTTTTATACACTGTAAAATATTCCAAAAATTTTAAAAAATGCTTCTCAAAGTTTAAATTGTAATAAACTGATATAATTAAAATATAAGTACTCTCCAGCGTAGGTAAATAAACAAACAAACTAGGATTTTTAAATAAAATTGTCAAATACAACAAAACAATATAATATTCCCTGATATAGAAATTCATCCCTGAAGAGATTAACTAATTAACATATAAAAGATAGATTAAAAGTAATCAATTGAAACTTCTATCCACAAAATAATATTTGACAAATTCCAAATTTCGGTCACAAAATTACCACGTGCCCAGACGAGCACGTGCGCACGCCTGGAACAGAGTAACGAGTTCTGGAAGCTAGAAGCGAAGTGAAACAAAAAGGACGCACATACATGTATATTGTACGGAGTGTTTTATTGAAACTTCCTAAACAGTAAATCAAATATCAGAGTAGGCAAAATATCCTTGCGAGACAGAACCGCCTCGTCTAGCAAAATCGTATACAAATCATCCTGTAATGATATAAAAGTGTTGCGTTATAAATAAGGTGGATCGCGTTTTGCCCGCGTAAACATAATAACGATGATCGAGCGGAATAATAACGCAGCGTGTTTTGGCGCCGACGCGCGCTCGTTGCTCGCATTCGCGCCTGCTGGCCGCAACGGTGTCCATGCTGTTTACGTTAATTATTTAATTAATTAAGTAGGTGGTGCGATCGCCGCGAATCGTTCGGAGGAAGAACCGTTTAACTTTTGCTCGGAGAAGAAAAGAATAGTAAAAAAAGCAGACAAACGCAGAGAAACGGAACAAACGGTATCGAAAGAGAACGCGCGGACGAGAATCATCTTATTCGATAAGGCCGCGGGTTTTGGAACGATTTTCGTATTGTTCGTTTACTCTCTTATTCTCTAGGCACTTCGTACGCGACATCTCGCGAGGAACTTTACGTGTTTTCGCGCCGTATTTCGTCGATGGCACCATGCTTGCTCGAGTTCTCTCTGCCGTATATCAGTCTATTAAAAAGCGGGCGCACACGCGCGCGTCTAGGAACGATGATTGCCTCGAGTCCGATTGAGCGACAAACGCCGAGTATTTCTCGATCGACTTAAGCGCGGGAACCTTGTCGAATTCGTTCACAGGCTCAACCGCGTGAAACGTTATACGCTAAGTGTATAATAAGACCGACAGAGCTGGACAAAATAGCGTTTGAAATGACGGATAATAAATACATATTTTATTTTACATCGTGCACACGTTTCTGAGAATATTTACTTTACAAGTAAAATAAATCTCGTTCATTGCAAATCAGATAATATTTTAAATAGTATTTAATTTCGAAAGCACTGTAAATACTTTTGTCTCGTAGTACGGATTTTTTTAATCACTTGATTTAAGTATTATAATTAATGTTAGATAATATCATATATAGTATATTATATCATAATATTATAATAGTAAAATTATTTCAAAAAGAATAGAATACTCTTGCATCACATAATAAATTTCGTTTTCTCTCGTCATCGCGTTAATCAATTTTCATAATTTAGTTTCATCTTAAGAACTACGTTGAGTATTTATGCTTTACCGTTATTAAAAATAGGAAACATTTTATCTTCCGCGTGATCGAAATAAAATATATATTTTACGCTTCAACTCGTAGATCGTCAAAATATAAACACTCCTACACCACGTTTCACGTAATCAAAATAAAATATATATTTCATTGTTCAGCCGTGGAATTCCGCGGAATCCGATTATTGTTAATAAGATCGGAAACGTTCTCTCCGTAAATATTACCCAGCTCCGTGTCAGACTAAGGTATAAAAACAAACAGAAAGAAAAGAGGAGAACAAAAATCACATACAAAAAAAGAAAATGGTACGAGTAAAGAAGAGCAGGCGTGAGAAAGAAGGTCGTGGATGAACGATGACGGCGGGTCTGGCGAGCGACGATGAAACGATGCGTTAAAAAAAATGATCGCAGCACGTTTCTCTTCCGACGGGTGTTATCTATTCGTCGACGATGATGCGACGGGTGTTATCTATTCGTCGACGATGATGCGACCGCCGTCGTCGAAAAAAAAATAAAAAATAAAATCGTTCGATCGCGCGCGGTGAAGCGGGACGGGACGCGCGCGCTTTCTCTCTCTCTCTCTCTCTCTATCACTTGCGAAGGTTCAATCTCGGGGTGATGCTGAACGCGCTGAACTTGTGGATCCGCAGCAAGTGCGCTTTCATGTCGTAACTTCGACTGAAGATGCGCTGGCAGATCGGACACCTGGTTTGCCCCGTGTGCAAATCCTTGTGCAGTGTCAACGACATCGGGTGCTTGAAACCCTTCCAACAAATTTTACAGCGGAACAACAATTCAGTGTCCGTGGACTGACCGTAGTCATCGTCCGTAAAGAGGTCCGCGGTCCCAGGACCGCCGCCATCACCCCCGCCACCGGCGGTATCTTCTGCTCGTTCTACAAATAAACACAACAAAACACACAAGATCACCTCTAGCGTTTAACCACTCTCTGTCGCGCACCTTTACCTCTTTTACGTTTACCTTTACCTTGACCTTTTTTTGTTTTACCTTTACCTCTACTTTACGTGTCTTTACAGAACGTGACGCGAGGACTCGTCACGGACGCGCCGAAATACGACACCGGAGCACGACCGCAAGCATTTCGATTGTTTTTTGTACTAACTGTACCGCGATTTTTTGCGATGGGGCAGGATTTACTTTATATTTGTCAAACGAGACGTATTCAATTATTTTCGAGTACTGAATTGTTTCTTACTTTTAGTTTGTTCACTTTTTAATAAGGTATATGTTTATTCTTTTTGTTTTGGTTACTTTAGAACACCAAAAAAGATTCATTTTTCATTTGGATTATTTCAGAACGCCAAAAATGTTTCATCTTTTCATTTTATTTATTTTTGAACACCAAAAATATTTCATTCTTCCGTATTGCTTACTTTTGATCAATTTTATTTCTTTATTTTGTCAATTCTTAAACGACGAATTTTGATCCGTCTTATTCGACAAGTATAACATTGATTATATCCGAAAACAGTGCAAAGGCACTACAACAAACAATGTTCCTGAAAAAATCGTCACGTTCCCACGAAAAAGTCTACGATCGAAACGCTTGCGTCGGGAGCAGTTAACAGTCGGTAAACGCGTTGGCCGATCGTTTCGTTTCGTCCCGTATCACCGACGAAAAAACAAGCCTGAGAAATTCTGACAGAGAGAGGCTCTTCCGACGGACGCTCGCCAAGAGCTTCCTCCGACGAACTCTCGCGGAGAGATTCCTCCGACGGACTCTCGCGTATTTGTTTGCCGCCGTCGCGTTCCCCGTATCGTGCTAGAAAGCGCAAGCCAAGTAGAACAAGTCCGATCAGATGAAATAGAGAGACAGAGGGCAATGCGGACACCGAGCTGCACACCACCGAAAAGTAGATCGAAGCTCGCCAAGTCCCCCACACAAAAAAAGGCCGCCGAGTTTACGCGTCGGAAGCAACATGAAACGCGGGGCGCTTACCGGTGATCGCGCGGTTTTCTCCGTCGTTCGCCAATCCGCCGTCCGTCGTCAGCCGTCGGCCGCTATCAACGGTCCGCCATGACCCGCGCACCGTCGCGGCAGACGTCGCGCGCGTTCGCAGCAATGGGTAATTCGGGATAAAGAGGGTTAAAAGCTCTCGTCGATTATTACAGCTGGTCGGTATCCTTGATATTTTTTTCTTTTTTTTTATTACAAATCTCTCGATGCATCTTATATTTTTTTCTCCATCTCTTGCTTTTTCTATTCTCGTTTATTATTTCACAAAGATTTGCCATTTTCGTCGGCGAGACCATTTCGTCGTCGAACCGTGCGTTCCGGTCGCAACGTTTCACGCTGCGTTACACACCACGTTCGAGGCGACGATCATCGGCGTCGCGTTCGACAGAGTATTCGACAGAGGAAGAGAACGGACTGGACGGCATATATACTGTATATATATGTATGTATATATATATGTATATGTGTATATATATTATCGTTCAAAGTCTGGATCGTTCTCGAAGTACTACGCCAGCCGGGAAAGTGGTGTCCGGCGCGTGTCGCTGGACACCGGCTTCTCCTAGCACGAACCGAATCATCCGCAGGCGATCAACAATAATGTCAGTCTATGGGCGATCTCGTCGAGAAGCGCCGTATACGCGCTGTTCGGTCCTCGGATCGAATAAATAACGCGAAAGAGAGAGAGAGAGTAATATTCGTTCCTCGGCTCGACGAGACATAACACGCGAACTTACTTCTAGGAGATCTTCGTAACATTTCCGAACGGCAACGGCCGATGAACGCGAAATACACACTCGCACGCGGATCCGCCTGTGCGTCGCGCGCACAAACGGTCGGGGGAACGGTGTGTGCGTTTTGCCGACGGACGTTGACAGAGGTACGAGACAAAAAAACAGAACGCCCGACGCGGTTCTAACGCTCGTCGTGTAAACAAAGGAAAATAAAAAAAAATAAAAATAAAAAGAGAGATTATCCGATCGACGAGTACACCTCGTCGCAGTCTTATGTGTACAGTCAAAGGATAAATTAATACGGCTACGTCACTTAAGGGTATATCTTAAACGCGAGAAACGGGGGGTAAAAAAAGTATACAAAAAGGTCCTCGGGGGTAGCGTCGTCGTCGTCGTTCGTGGTCGCTGTTCCAGCGAGCGCCAGCCTAACCGATAATTTACAATTACGCGGGGTTATATAAATAAAAAAAAGAAGACGTCGTAACATGTAGCGGCGCGAACGATACGAATCCACGATGTGGGATTTGTGCGAAGAAGGCGCCGTTCGACGGTTCGCGATCGCAGGATCCCTTCGAGGCACGCGAGAAACACGGTGATCACCGATCGTCGAAAGAAAGTGTAAAACAAAAATAAAAAAAAAAAGAAAAGAAAGAGAAAAGGTAAGAATAAACAGACCACCGGTATTACCGCGGGGACACGCGGTCCGAGCGAAGGCGGAACGGTCCTCTTTTTCCTTTTTTTCTTTTTTGCGCGCATCGTTTCCCGTATCGATCGCAAGAGGCAAGGCACCAAAAGATTTTCACCCCTCCCTTCCTCGACATCCCAGGTCCCAGTCCCAGGTCGCTGTGTCCCGGTCCCAGCCCACGCCCCCCTCCGCCGCCCTCCTCTCTCTTTTTCTCTCCCATGAATCTCCTGCTTCCCGTGTTGCGGACGTAAACAAAAATAGGACGTGAAAGACGACAGTACGAAAGAAAGAGAAAGAGAGAGAGAGAGAGAGAGAGAGGAAGGAAAGAGACAGATGACAGTTCAAGAGAAGAAATGTGAAAACGATACTCGAACAAAAAGCAACGGGAGGACCACGGTCACGCAGAATTAGTTGAGTAGCGATATTAACACGACGCGGCCGGAGGGGGCGAGTTGGTGCTATGGGGGCGGGATGTGCGGTATGGCGCGCATTTTATGGAAATCGACGAAACATGGCCAGCGGCACAAACAGGCATTGCAGGGCCAACATTTGAAGCGCGTCTGCCTGAGCTTTCCACGTGATGTGACCATTCCGCGCTGCTTGCAGTGTACACATACTTTTCCGTGGCCGTTTGCTTTGCTGAGGCTATGCGGCTGACCAGATACGTACGTAATCCCTCCTGGAGAAAACACATTGGCCAAACACTTCGGTTAGTCAGTTCTTAAGTATATGTGCACATGCAGGCAACCATTAGTAAGGAAATGTCTGTTTTTTATTTTTAATACGTTTTTTAAAAACTTTATACACTCGTGTTTACCCCGTTTTGTTTTTCGTTTTCTTTCTGCTCTTAACATATCTCTATTATCGCGTCGATATTTTTTTTTTACTTTTTTTTTTCACTGCTTCTTTGTTTAGTCTTTAAATTGCTTTTTAATTCAACGATCCCAGCACCAACCAATCCCGTAGCTGTGAAAGCCAGTCTAGAGTGTCAACGGTACCACCAGTGAACCACCCACGAAATGTTGTTCTGTACGTACATAGCTGTGTGTAGATTATTACTGTGCACACACACACATATATACATACGCGCATACGTAACACGATACGTATGTTCACGGTAAATACCCTCGAATTGTTTCTCAGCTTGTAAACGAAAAAAACGAGAAACGTCGTGGTCTGTTTTACAGAGTTTTTATAATGCATCTCCTATTCCAAGATTATTAGTTTTTTTTGTTCACAAACCTGGCAATAATTTCGAGCGATCTACCGTGTTGTATGTATACGTGTATATAGGCGTGTGTCGCAGGCGGAGGAAAACATAGCACCGAAGATTCACAGATGCTGAGAGACGCGCGAACCCGAAGAAAATCCCTCTCTCGCACAGTCGCGTCCTCTTTTCTCTCGTTCGGTCTCTCGTCGGTCTCGCGCGAGCCCGCCAACCACTCCTCTCCGTTCCCGAATCACGGAAATCGTCCGCCTTCTTTCTCCGTTCGGTCCCTCCCCCTTGCCCGTGACCCGCCCGCAATTTGTCCGCCGATTGCAACCGATTCGCAACGACCGACTTGCAGCCAACAGACTTGGAGCCGGCAGGCTTCCAACAACCGACTAGCAACCGCCGATCTGCAGCCTGGTGTACCGACGATCGATCCGTGTGAATACTTTCACTCTCACAATTCGCCGCCCTCTCTGGATCGTCCCGCAGAGATAAATCCGTCCTAAATCCCGAACGTTGGTCACGCGTGTGCGTTTCAACCCTGTTCCGCTGGTGTTGCAACGTTCGTGCGAACCTTCGGCAACGCCTCGGATCGTCGTCGTCGTCGTCGTCGTCCGTGTACACGTGTCTCGCACGTTTCGAGGATCTCGTTAACGGATCGAGGCGGCGATCCATCCGTCCGTTCGGGTATGATGATCTCTCGTCCATTCGAGGAATCGCACGGCACAGGTGCACGATCTCTTGGCTTACGATTCAACACTCTCCGGATTGCTCTTGCCGGTTGCCGAGCGTCGAACTCACGACCGTCAAACGATCGGCGTCGAGTGATCGGACGATCCAATTGCTCGATCTCGCTTCCGTTCACATGGCTAAACTCAGCGGTTCGGCTTACAGTTTTCGTTCGTTTCTCGTGGAGAAAGAAAGAGAGAGAAAGAGAAGGAAGAAGAGAGAGAGAGAGAAAGAGAGAGAGAACGGAATGGAATCGAAAGGAAAACGCATCGAGGAGACTTGGTGCTCCAGTCGATCCTTGCGGACAAAAACGCATCGATCGGTTCTGGCGTGCTTCTCTGCTTGAAACGCGGGGCAGCCAACGATCGACGTGAGAGAGAGAGGATGTGTTTCTGCGCTTACCTAGCCTTCGCCTTTGCCTGCCAGAATTCGTCCTCTAGCATATCGGACACAAACGAATCGTCGGATCGGGTCGCGTTGTCGCTTGTTATCGCATGTGTTATCGGCGGCGATCGCGCCGTCGTTTTCGGGAATCGAATGTAAAGATGATTGCGCGATCGCGTGTACATACGAAAGACCGAGCGCGGTGGTGTCGCTCCCTCTATCGATCGAACGTATGACGGCGGCGAGTGAACGCCGTGCGACGGGTTTCGCGGATCCCGTTTGGAAAAATGACACCGCGTCCACGGGCTCTAATACGCGGAAGCGATTTCATCGATTCGACACGAATGTATCGGATTCCCGCTCGCACCCATTATTACGCGTCGATCTTTCCAAGTTCCGCGATGCACAACGAGAAGAAAGGATAAGTATACACAGAGAGAGAAAGAGAGAGAGAGAGAGAGCGAGGTATTAAACAAAAGTATAGAAAGGAAAGAACCGTGTACATGCTACTATCGACAGCACCATCACCGTTGCTACGTCAAATAAATTAGTCGTCTTGCAAGACTACAAGATTTCTCTAACAATAATCAATGTCGTGGCTACATGGTTTGCAAGTTAATCTTAACATCTGGACAGCATCGATAGCCATCCCCCACCGTTGTGGACAACGAGACAAAACGATCGCGCGAAATAAACAAAATTCGTTGCCGCGGTTCGCGTGGCTTCGCACAGCGACAAAAATTGTCCGGGCGGGGGGGCGATCTTAAGATTAACTTTGCATGCAAGCGACGCGGCATGTGCGATAAAGTGAATTGCACACGCGCGCGATCGAACATATTTGCCCTGTACAGTTCTACGGTTCTTATGGAAGTAAAAAATCACCCGTTACCAGCGGTAGAAGAGTATTTCCTTTTTTTCATTTTTTTTTCCTTTTTTTTTTTAGTGTATACAGAAAAGAGTAATGCTTACAAGTTAGTGCGCATAAGGAGTATAAATGATAGGTGGCTTTGTTGTTTTTTTAGAGTTATTATAGGAATGTAGATGATTGTCGGCACACATACAGCACTTGGCAATGCTCGCTAATGTCTACGGTTCAACCTACACCCCGAGTGCCTGTACACCATATTATATGTTCATTTAAAAAAAAAAAAACCATGCACTCTGTACTCGCTATATAGTACAGTTACTATATATATAAATATATACGATTAATAGACGTAAAAAAGTGACTTTCTATATAAACACAGCAGGAAATGCATCTCTCCAAAAAATTTCTTGTAAAGACGTTTGCGCCGCAAAATCATCGATGACAACGCGATTATCGTTTCGTTAACAACGCGACCGTGCGTCGCGGTTTATTCGGCATTTTTCTTTTTTTACCACAAGTGACAAACTCTAACGAAATGAAAACAACAAAACTTGAACGAAACAGATGAATTTGCAGCTGCAGACCGTTATCGCGCGCGTCCAATGGATCCTGATCTCCATGGAAAATTTCTCTCGTTCCCGTGATTCTGTACCGATCGAGTCCACGAGCGTATTAATGAAACTATTCGATTTCTAGACGTTCGAACGCCGTTGACGATTGCTATGCTCTTCCTCAATGTACTCGACTAAAAATTTAGCACGCGTTCAACGCGAATAAGCCGTTTGTACTCTACGCGTACCACGTACGACAACGGATTCTCGTACGATTTTGCGTTATTAAGAGATCCGCGCCGCTATATCCCCTCGAATCGATCAAAGAAACTAAATCCTTCCTACTCCGCACAATTCATCATCGTCAAACTCAACTAATCCAAAATTATATATTGGTATAAATGTAGGTGTGAAAAAGGACTGTTTTGCATCCACGTGAACGAATGCGCCGCACGCGAGTTGCGTCTGCATCTCGGTAACCATGATTTAAGAAAAGGAAACAAACGTCGTCGATGTAACGGAACGCGATGCAACGACTGTATGATCGCTGGCCAACGGGTCCGCGGATAATTTTTTTTCCGTTCAAACAGATACCGACGGGCGCGATACGTGGGCACAAAACATTAAAGTTCACCGCCATACCATTTCTTTTAAGATCGGGCCGCACGGCGCTGCAAAGACCAGCGATATCAATTCGAAATATGTTTCCACGGTCAAAGTACGTTCTACCGGTGGAGTGCTGCCGAATCGTAAAAGATATGGCAAAGCGTCGCGTTTGCATTCTGCAGACACAGGGAAAAGTAGTGATTGAGAAACACTTACCCTGCACTGCTTCTTGCGTTAGTCTTTCCCCGGATGTGCCAGGTTTCGAAAGTAGGTGTCCTAATTCGAATAGAAAATTGCAATGTTAGAACGTGTCGCAGCGCGTTACGTTTATAACACCGTTCAACAAATGTCAGCTTTTTCTCGCGGTTCCGGTTACCTTACGGTGATTCTGAATTTACAACTTTTAGACGTTTATTTGCGCTTCCAAGTGGATCGAAACTGATGGAGACCGAGTTAACGAGAACAGATCCGTTGGATGTCGGAACAGGAAGGAAAGCGATGACAATGTCGAACGGTGCAATAAATTGGCTATTAAATCGTTATAATGTATACGCACTATTGTACTTCTTACCGACATCCGCTGATTGGTGTTTGATATCCAGACTATCCGAAGTAGGTTGACTACTCGAATAAAATGTTTGACTGATGTCGGGCTTCTGGTCGTGGTCAGGTGTGTTGGACGACGTGTCTTCTATACCAATTTTATTTAACGAACTGTCTCCTAAACTCTGATCCTCGTAACTACAGCTACTTCCGTCTTGTACTAAATATTCAGGCATTTCCAGCTTCAAGTTCGGCATAAGGGGAATTATTTCGACCGGATCAGATCCGGTCGACGTCTGATTCTCCGATGATTTGTTATCGGAGTCTTTCGCGGCCAAGGCGTTGCTGGCCGCTTTTTCCGCGTTCGTGTTCGCGTTCTCTCGACATTTTCGTCTTTTACTCGGCGGAGCGTCTGGTTGGAGATCGACCGAGTGATAAGGCAAAGGAGACGACGGTGACTTGTTCCTTTTGCTGTCCGTCGATTTACTAGACGCGTTCTGAAGTTGAATTTCTGGCTCGTTCGGAATTTCCAAGTCATCCTAAAACATGATTTCGAACGTGATCTCGTTAGCAACATATCTCTGACAATGATTCCATGCGAATGCCACTTAAAGACACATGCCTCCACTAAACTGTCGTTATCTTTTCCCGTGCCATCCGTTAGACCTTGTACCGCCAATAATTCTGCTGTAGTTAGAAAGCTAGCTAATTGTTCTTGAACCACGTTTACCTCCCCTTGATACATAAAATCGACCAATGCTGCCAAATCGTCGAACTTTACATTACGGAAAATTATAACTGGATGCTGACATGGATTTTCCTATGACAAATTGGACGGTATAAAAAATGTGTACCCAGTATGTACCAAGCTGTCGTTGTACGGTAGAACTTCTTTACTACGATTTACCTTAAACAAATCCCTGAAATATGTACTACATGCGGACAGAAGCATTTTATGTGCCCTTATCCTCTTTCCCTCGCAGCTCAACGTTACATCGACCAAATCTTCCTCTGTTCTTAATGTGTCGAACGCACAGGTGATGTGCTTTAAATAATTATTCCACCTAAGAGAGAACTGTTGGCTCGAACCCATGCTGCTTCTCTAGAATAATACAGATATACCTGTTTAATAGATAAGAAACTTATCGTTCACAGACTCCAAGACAAATGTGAAACATAACACGTATATTTTTTTTTGTACATGCGCTTAATACTCATAAACGATATTTTACCGTTTCTTGCAATGATCACGCACCCCAAAATAATGCGAGTGAGGTCGGGAAAGGTTTGTGGCTCTTAACACGTAGCACGATTACTATTGTCGATTAACGATCATGCGATGTGTCCGATTCAATTATTAAACGTTTCAATTATTCAAAGTATGTGGAAGTGGTTCGATCGCGTTACTCTCGATACGTTCGTCGAAAAACAAAAACTGTAAACAGTAAAGCGGAATAGAATTTCATGGCACTGTGGGAAGGTTCACGGGTTCCGCATGTAGATGAAAAGTGGCGTCGATCTACCAAACGATTTTAACGTTATGTAATTGCATCGTGCTAAACGGTCTTTATACGTGGTCCAACGACTTTTCACAGAATTCTCTGTCACTTTAAAAGCCACACTTCTCGATTAAATGACAGCTGGTAGCCATTTTCCTTCAGGAAAACGCGTAAGATGCGCGAAAAGAACTCCACTTCCTATAGAAACCACGCGCGATGCGTGGGACGTCGCGATACATGTGTGGAACACTGTGCAACCCTTGTCATTGGTGAATTTTTCCGTGTACACCGATATCTATGAACACGAAAGATCCATAGTTTTATTCGTTCCATGGAGATAGCGATTAAAAAATTTTACATTATCTTACGATTAATATTTCACTCCTGATTGATCGTGTACATTGTTTGTTCTCAATAGCGCAATATGTACAATGTGTGTACCGAACAGATTCGCTCTTCGCACGCATCCATTCCTTTGGGACTAAATTGTGGAGAATTTCATCGCAAACTGTAGTAATAAATACAATCGTGTGCTATCTATCATTTGTATAGCAATTAATTTTACAAATCATAGCTAAAATTTAAAATAACTGAGTACTCGTGTTTCTTACTTTCATGCAAATACGTTTAATGGCTAGTTCACAGTGCCAATATTTTCATATAATAATATCCCAAATAAATTCTGTGGATTACCCTTATGTCGCTATGATTATTTTCAATGTAAATTGCTTGTCGTAAATTTCAATCTTTCGGTTCCAATCCTCACAAAAATATAAGTCTTGATAGGAAGAATGATTACGAAATTATTTATGTATTTTTAAATGGACCACGAAACACTAACATCACATAGCGGTAAATGCTCGAACTAATTCTACCCTTTCCAAAGAATTTATGTACAAAATATTCAATGGATTTTAGCAATTTCAAGATTAAGAAATTGTTTTTAGTTTAGTTTACTGTTTTTAGATTGTGATTTGTTTAAATGAAATTAATTTTTTATGGCGCTATGATACATTTCCAAATGTTCTTTACTCCGTCGATAAATCGATCTAACAGTTTGAACATTTTGCCAATAGAAGTAATGGCGTTGTACGGACCAATGAAAGAAGCGCGGCAAGTTTGTAATGTTATAAGTTAGAAATCTATATTTAAACTACAAAAATTAATAGTACATGTACGATATCCTTTACTTTCTACTAATATAAAAATACAATGTCATTTATCCCCTGTGTTATTGCACGCTGTTATTTTTATCTCATGCGGACGTATACTGTTTCAATATAACAATATGCAGATTTGAGCCACTTGTTATCTTGCTTCAGGCTTCGAGAACGGCTGTAGGGAACCCGGTTGCACCCAAGATAAACCTAACGTTTTATTTTCTTCTTCCTCCTAAATCATATAATTGGTTTAAACTAATATTTCGTGAAAAATTCGTACGTAAAAAGTAAATATTAATATAAATGTCAATTTTTTACCTTCGGTTTGTAAATAGCTTCTTTAACAGGGTCATGAAGTTCGCTATTGTATCGAGTAAAAGCTATGTAATGCGGATCGTTCACCATAGGTGGATTGTAAGCATTATCCAAACTTTCTTTCAAGCACTTTTTAACTCGATCACGAAATTCTTCGAAATTATTTTCTAATCTATAACGAAAACGAGATAACATTGCTTACTTCGATAAGCCGTTCTTTTCTGCTGACACGGTAAGTAATTAATATACCTACAACATAGATGCTTCCTGGTTTACAGGAGTCATTTTAATATCGACTTTGCTGAGTATTTTCGTTATAAATTGTACTAATTGCCATATTCTATTAGTTCTTCTCCATTCTGTGAACCCCCAGGTAGTGCACAACTCGCCAGATTCAGGATCGATCAGAGGATGAAAAACTGGTGTTTGAAATGTAACTCTCTGAAATGTTATAAGAATATGTTCAAACTGATGAAATGTATATATTATATATGAAGGAAAAAAGTTCTTACAGGACAACCACCATCTGGGAAATTCTGTGGCAATGTTATGGTGAATCTGAAGATGCCTCCTTGGTAGATCCCTTGTCTAACGAATTGCACACCAAACCATACTAACAGAACACAAACGTATACATTGAATATAATAAATATTTGTTGCTTTCGTGTGTATAAGGAAATGCAACAAACAGTGAATCATTCACATATTTACATGGAAACCACTATATAAGATGAAGTCAGGATAAGCAAGACCTAAGAACCAATTTATATTTGGCTGAAATAATTGAAATGCGTGATCTCATGATCCGTACATGAAATCTATCCAGAAGAACAAATAATTTCTAATTATCCTTTATTACTTACACAGAGAGTTTTGTGCTGATGGTATCACATAAATGCCTTTTAAGTCCTGGGAACACAACATCTTACTACGGAAAAAGGAAATTTAAAAAATACCCTTTGCATTATCTTCTTTCTGAAACCTTTCCTACTTTCACATCCATAAAATTCACTTACTATTCAGACAAAATATTATATTCTTGCAGGTAGATTGAGTATTCCTTGTTGGTTTGAGAAATGGTAGGTCTGTCGATCATTTTCACAGACATGCTTAATTGTGAATCACCATTTGTGTCTAAAGGTAACAGCTTCCTGAACGAACCCTGTCTCTTTAGATTGTCGTCTTTGTTCGCATCAGTCTGACATTAATAAAAAAACATTATTTAGTTGAACTTTCGTTGCGAATCCTTTCGGTCGAAAAACAAAGCATATATATAATACATTGATTGTTACCTTCGGGCCTGACATGGTGTTATTATGTCTTAATAGTTAATGAATATTATTGGTACTGACAGTCTCAAGTAACCGTAACGCATTTCACATTCCACTCCATACTTTATTAATTTCCGACAGATTCGGGTAACACAAACTGTAACATTTAACGAGATACGAAATTTTCATCGACTTTCCCCCACTACTGCTCCATCTCACTGATAACTGCCGAACGTTTATCACCGATGGTGGTCGATAACTGTTTTAATGATAATTTAGTATCGTAGAAAGAATATATTATTAAATATTCAACGAAAACGAAGAAACGGTTAACATTGTTCCGAACATAATACACTGGTTAAATAACGAAAGAAATCGTACGTTTTACGTGTTTCAAGTTCAAGTACTCATGTTCTGAAATTCATACTTATCGATGATGTGCCGGATGCAGTTTTAAAATGGTAAAAAGAGAGAGAAAATGGTGGAAGGGTTAACGACAAATTGTAGCATATAGATAAAGACATGATATAAGTATTATTCGCAGCGACGAAGTTTGTCCGTGGTATTAGCAACTGGAGAAACGGAAGGGTTAACGAAACGCAGTTAGAGGCGGAATTTCAACGAAAAACGGCATACAGTCGATAAAGAGGTGTTGAATGCGACGAAGGCAAGGAAGATTTGCGACGAATAACACAGGGAACGCCGACAGGTTCTCCACAATCTCTGAAAAAATTGGAATTTCCGTCTTTGTGAAACACATAGACGTTGATTTATCATCGAAGTCTGACAACTGTCAAATGACAAGCCCACTTCGCAGTATACGTTCGAAAGATTGAAATGGCAGCAGAGATAAAGCCCGCTCCAGGTGTAAATCATGACAAATTCAGCACAAGTCGCAAACCCGTACTCTTGTCGAAATTGGAAGGATGTAACGATGATGTCAATGCGGCTATCATTATACCGCGAGAAGAAGGTGTAATTAGCGTGTGCGATGACAGGTAGTTAGGAAAAATTCTTTTCATCATCATAATACTGCGCCTTTTTAAACGTTTACTTAAGTCGTTCACGCAAATTCATCTTTTCATATATTTTTAATGTAATTAGCAGTTATTATCTCTGCAATTTATTATATTATGTACTTTTATAGAACTGTTAGAGTTTGGCTGAAACGTGATTCTGGACAGTATTGGCCAAGCGTCTGTCAATACATGGCTGCTGGTGCCACATCGATGCATTACACCGTAGAGACAAGACAATTGTTTGTTGGTCTGGATAATGGAACCATAAATGTATGTAATATGGACATATCTTACAGAACACCGTGCTACGTGCACTTTACAATGTATTTGATAGATATTGTTTCCAGGAATTCATTTTGGAACAAGATTACAACCGAATGACACCCATGCGCGAATATTCAGCTCATCAAGCAAGAGTCACAGGAGTTATATTTACTCCAGAGTCTGAATGGGTTTTAAGTATAGGCAGAGATAAAATGTTTCTGTTACACTGTTCGGTAACTGGTCAGAAAGTGGGATCTTATCAGACCGACGCGTGGTACACTGCACTGCAGTATCCTTTTCCATAAAAGATCATTTACAATGTACATAGGGTACCTATGGAATAATTTAGGTTTTGCATTAATATGCTTCCCTTAACTTGCACAGATTCGATGCTCAATCGAAGCATGCATTTGTTGGTGATTATTCTGGACAGATAGCAATGTTAAAGTTAGAGGCTAATAACGTCACCTTGATCACAACGTTAAAAACGCATACCGGAAGTATACACACATTGGCATGGGATTCTGAGAAGCAGCTTTTGTTTTCCGGAAGTTTTGATCAAAGTATCATAGTATGGGATATCGGCGGTCGTCAGGGAACGGCATATGAGCTTCAAGGACACCAGTAAGCAAGCTTGTATGTGCTACTATGGCTCCTGGATACGTATTCTACATATTTATATTTGATTTCGTAGCAACAAAGTTACCGCATTGTGCTACGCGAGCGCTGAACGCGTTCTATTGTCTGGTGGAGAAGATGGGGTCATAGTTTGTTGGGACATGGGTGCAAGCAGGAAGGAAACGGCAGCATGGGCAGAGTCGGGCACGTGCCAAGTACGTGCTCGTTACGTAATAATATTAGTATAACATAGTTAAATTAATATATAATACGGTTAAATATCTAGGCATGTGGGAGACCGTTCTTCTGGAATATCAAAGCAATGATGGATCAACGGCAATTAGGATTAAGGCAACACCATTGCCGTCATTGCGGTCGCGCGTTATGCGCGCGTTGCACGTCGCAACGAATAGCAATACCAGCAATGGGATTCGAATTTGAAGTCAGAGTTTGCGATCCATGCCACATACAACTCAAAGCGACAAAGTGAGTAATACTACATGAAATGAATAGAGATAAGGTTAGACAGTGACTTCACTTTTATGATTTCACGTATCTGTTATGTAGCCAAACATCTTTAGCATCTTTCCACGACGCGAAGCACAACGTTGTTGGAATGGATCTCGATGCACCGAGACGAAGACTATTAACTATCGGTCAGGATCGTCTGATTAAAATTTGGGATATTTCTGCCCTTCTTCAGTGAACTTCCAAAAACATTCGTTTGTAAGCAAGAAACCAATCAAATCGTAAGATATATACATATATGATATATCTATAAAGGCAATTGTCATATTCCAATGTAAAAGCATACTATCCAGAGCCTATTTTTGTGATCATACACTAAATTTGTTCGATTACAACCGAATGAGTTTAAAACCTTAACAATCTGAAAGGATCGGGTCGTCCATAAAAAAAAAAACGATAGAACATAGACTTGACAGTATACAAGCATCTATGTTTTATTTCTCCTAATAAGGGAACGTGTATACCTGTCAATCAAAGTAATAAATGTTAGCATGTTTTTAAATATTCATAGGCTGGCGCAGTCGAATTTCTGAATTTACGAACAACCAAACTTCGTACGTACACATCTCATTCGGATTTTGTAATCAAACTATCCTTGGTATTCGAACTTGTTATCACTATCGATTATTTCCACTTAGGATAAGTGCGTACTCTGATTCTTTTAGAACATTGTTTGAATTTCTCATCGAGGATAGCGATCACAAATAAATCCATTTCTAGACCGTAGAAGGTGCAGGCAAAGTCTTGAAGACATTGAACAAGATTATCTTTGTTCGATTCGTAAACGACCAAGATCATTTAGATATTACTTTGGCCTAGGAAGAAGCGATCAATCGCGTCCTTAGAATATCCTCGGTTATCCTTGATTAAGGATTATGCCCTTAATTAATTCGCGATGGTTCTAAATCAGCTCGATGAAATCGTTGAATTCTTTTTGAAATGCGACTGTCAATTTGGTATACACGCGACATTTCTCGAGAACCATAAAAAAAAATAAACCTGTAAATTAGGACTACATGTAATATTCACCGCGCTGAAAAGTTGGAAGGAACGCGAGTCATTGTAGATCCTAGTCGTTCTATTTGTTATATTCTTTACTTGTTTAATAGTACGTGTAGGTAGAGATTCGTTTATCAGGGATTATAGATTTGTTTCTCGAGTTCCTCGAATTGTTGAGAATGGGTACAAATTGTGCAAGAGCAGAGCGTATTGGTAAATGATATTATCAAAAATGTTCACCGATCGATCGCAATTGGTTTTTCTTTGGTAACGCGACCGGTGTATAGAGAGATAACGCGCTTCCATAGAACTAGCGAACACGTTTAGCGTAAAACTTTTTTACACGTCTGTCACAACGAGGGAAACGCGACGTTTCCAATCAATTATTTCATTTCGATTGTCCGCTCTTCTTTTTCCCCCTATTATTATGTGCACTGCATTTCGATGTAAAACACGCTGGTATGCATATCTTGTACCTGAATACGGTATAACTACTATTTCGGAACGTAGTGTAGCGAATACAATTATCTAACGATTTCGTTACTGTAAGTCGCAATAAACAACAGTCGCGGTAACAGGAAATAGCATTTGTTACTGGATCGCACTGGAATCTATATAAAGAAAAGGAATCTTAGCTTTAGATCGCGCCGTTTAAGTTGCTCGATGTAAAGATCTAGTTAACGCAAAGAAAAAAAGAAGAAGTCTCTATAAAAGCAGAGCGTCGTCTATACTTTGTCAGCGTAAACGTTATATCGTGTGCTACCAGAATTGTTTAACAAACGATACCGCATATTATACAGATTTTGTATGTTGCTAAGAGAATATATGCTTTCGGATAACATAATTATACGCTGCGTATTAAATACGTTCTACTGCACACGCCGATACCGTTATACTCGTACCATTCACCGATGTTTTCACTAAACTATTACGAACGTATCTCGACTAATTTATATAATATCCGCCGATCGAGACGAGCGACATATTCGATGTCCATAGGCGGCAGGGCACGATATTGTCCCGTTGCATTGGCACGGATAAATCAATCAACAGCGATATCGAGCCCGCGCCGGCGTCGTATTCGACTTCCGATCGGAACGAACGATTATTATACATATATAGTAAAGCCGAGCGTGACACGGCGTCGCTCCGGTACAGAATTGCTATTACCGAATGTACGTGTCGTGGCTGAGAACGACGTACGGTGTTCGGCATAGAGTATTATTCTTGTTAAATATAGAGAGAACCGACGTGTTTATGTTTGTAATATCTATGTAAAAATGATTTTACTCGATCGTTGAATCGTGACGAGTGTAGCCTCGCCGATGTTGCCGTTGTTGCTGCTGGGATTCCCCTCTACTTCCCGTATCGATGTGTAATTTCTAAGTTAACGGAGATCGCAAATACGTCTGTATGTAATAACGTCCTTGTGGAACTCGTACGAAATGAAAATATATTTTCAATGTAAACGACACAAATACGTATTTGCCTGTGTGTTATTGAGCGCGGGGCGTTTAGACGGAACGGCGAGTTTATGTTTGGCGGCGCGTCGCGGCCAACAGAGCGGCGGGGGGACTCGATCGGTAAGGAGAGCAGGTAGCGAGGCGCAACAGGTAGCACAGGTGTGTATAGGTGAGGTCGCGACGTCGCGGCGATTTGACGTCACGGGATCTATAGGTAGATTTTTGGCGATCGTACGTTAGGGACTGGGCGATGTTGGGCTCGGTTCCCCGATATCCCGATATCCCGACTCGAATTCCGGTCCAAAGGGCGAGACGGAGAGAGAGAGCGCGCAGGTGAGACGCAGGTGAAGGAAAAGGAAAAGGCGAGGGAGGGAGCAAGCCAGAGCCGATCGTGCGGTCCGAAGCTGCACCGTTCAAGAGTAGGTTTTCCACCTCTGCGCCGCCTCTCAGTCGCTTCGCTTCCACCTGGCACGCCCGATTCGAACCGAAGCTCTCCGAGTGAACGCGTTAATGTGCCGGTCACCGTGGGGCCCATCCTCCGGAACGATTACTGTTGCTTTTCGTGTCCCATTTCCTATCGTGGTGCTTGTGCCGCGGCCCGTGTTCCTTTTTCCACGTTTAGTCGCTTCCACGGCCGCCGACTTCCTCCGGCGATCCTCAGGTCTGTCACGTCGGTCATGAAAAGCGCGCTTCACGTCGCGGTCGCGTTCGAAGTGCAGTGCAGTGCTTCTTATTCTTCTTCTGGCTCTACTCCTTCCTCCACGTCTGCCTCTTCCTCTTCTTCTTAATGGAGTGTGCCGACGTATAGCCGCTTTTCGTCGTGTTTCTCGTTACTCGCACAAGGTACGTCTGAAAATAATACCGTTTTCGTACACGTTACACATCGTCGTTTTCATGTGGTCCCGGTCCTTTCCCCCTGTTATGCACGCGGTCGGTGCAACCTCTGGCTATGGAATTCCAAATATTTCACAGCTGCGAGCCGCGTTGTTCCCCATTGCCGGAACAGAGCGTAAATAGTTGTTTGGGAGACCAGATACCAGGCGACGGCGCAACGAAACCAAAGTGTGCGTTGTTTCGTCTCTCTTCTTCTCTCTCTCCGTCTCTCTCTCTGTCTCTCTTTGGATGGAGATATACGTCTCTCTTTCTTTCTCTCTCCCTCTGTCTCTCTCGGTCCGGGTAAAAAATCTCTTTAATAGCGGTCACGCGGTGCCAGCCTTCGGAAATTTCACGCGTTCCTCGGGTCGTAATGACAAGGAACGGATCGTGGCATTCCAGCGCGATCCCGCTGTACACGTACGCCAACCGCGGGCGTTTAAAGCGCGATAATAGGAACGCCAGATAAGCGGAACGCGCTTAGATAAAGCGAGCGTCTCGCCGAGGCAACTCGAGATCCACCGACGTTGGTATGTTTACCAAACGGCCCGACGAGTTGGTACGTCGGTTAGACTAGAGTGTACAGACACGCGGATTCTCCGGCGATGAAAGATCGTCGAGACACAGCAAACAAAGCTGCACACGTGGAAAACGATCGTGAACGAACAAGGTACAAGGGACCGGAAACGATTCCGGGTGCCGTAGTTCGGAAATCGAAGTTTCCGTTCGGACCGAATAGAAACGGTATGCGGCAGCGGTGACGCGTACTCGCTCGATCACCCGTTAAAGTCTCCGCGTACACGGCGCAGCGACCGGCGCTGCTACGTCCGCTGTTCGCGTACGTGATCCACGAACCCGTCGATCGCCGGTAACATCGACTTCGTCGGCGAGGAATCGTCGTGGTTCGCGGATCCTGCCGCGAACTCAATGGAATCGATTCCGTCAGCGAAACGAATAGCGTTTTTACTCGTCATCGCGGTTTACCGGAAGTGTGTACACAACCGATTGGCCGCGGGCAAATCGCAGAGACTCCCGGAGGTTGGCGAATCAAAAGAGCAAAAAGAACAGAGTGGAACAGAGCACGGCTATTATTTGCCGGGGGGATCGATTGGTTCGACGACCGAGGAGAGTTACTCGTGCGAGCATAATTCGTAGCAAATCCGTCGTTGTGTTTCGCCGAACGAAATTGACGCCAGCGACGCGTAAACCGCAACCCGGTCGCCGCGATCGATCGATGCTCTCGGAGACTACGGGCTCGGCTTTCCATCGTTCGCGACTCGATTATGTTCGATTTGGAATGCGGAATAAGAAAACGAGACCGACCAGGGCTCTCGTCGTCGTCGTCGTCATCGGGCGGATCGTCGACGGGTTGCCGGACCCGGAGCCCGTGCCGGGACGACACACGCCGTGCCAGCAGAAACTGAATAACCCACTTTTGCGAACAGGTTTATGCTTGTACTGCCGCGGCTGTAACGGTGATCGGTCAGGCATCGTCGTCGCGCGTTCAAATGATTTTTCTCCGAACGGATAGATCGTCGCCTCTCGCGCCTAAGAGCGTCTTCGATGCGCGTAACGACCGGCCGAAGCCCGCGAGAGACGGCCGAGCATGAGCGCGAACCGTGAACCCTAACAGCTCTCGCGTTCCCCGTCGATTCTCGCGATCTCTCGCGCCTATAGCCTACGGGCGAAACCCGATCCTCGGGGAAGACAAGACCAACTGTGGTTGCTTTTGTTTCAGGCGGAGTGCCGACAACCACGACTTGAGAGATGGTCATCGTCACGCGGGTAAGTGTTCTTCTGTCCGCGAAAGTTTCTCGGTGGATCGGTGGGAATCTCTGACGAGCCGTGGATGCGACCAGATGCAGCGTAAACGACCTTAGGCTTCCATTTGTACTCGTCGACGAGCGCGAGTGTTTCATTGTTGTTTCTGAAAATACAAAATTCCTATCAGTTTTATGAACTTCATTTCGCTGTAACAGCGATCGCGCTGTAAAAAGAACGAGTAAAATTAGCTTCTTTAGGGATTTGAATGTGTACTTTGACAATCAGAGATAACGATAAAACCCTGTTGGCCCGAGCTTGGCTCGTTGATCAGTATAAATGAACCTTAAATGTGTACGCGAGAAGACACGTGCGCGCTCGTTTCTCTCGTCCGGTGAACGATCGAGACTTTTCGCGGAACGATCGATCGTGATCAGGTGTGCGCGCGCGTACCTTCGCGTCGAGACGACACCGAATCGGTATGCCGATGTTGGTATTTGTTTCATACGGTCTCGCGGGATCCAGCCGACCGGTTCACCTTCGTTCGCGACTCCGTAGATCGTTCCTTGGCCGCGTTTCAGACGTTTCCGGGAGCAGCTTCGATCCCCACGGGGTACGCAACCCCCATCGAAAGTGTCACGACACCTGTTTGCTTAATACAAATTGTAATATTAAAACATACTGTCGCAAATACATATTGGTATATTATGCAATTGGTTTATCAATAATCGAATTAAACCTAGCACTTGGTCATTTCTGCGATGCAAAAAATCGGCCGTCTAGTATTTCGATACAAATTGCAATAAATGTCGTCTACGGTTTCCTAATGGTTTGAAAAGGTTGTACGAGGGGGTTGTACACACCCGCGTGCCAGACAATGCCGTCGCGCGGATCGCAACGAGACCGATCACCGCGCGCGATCGACGCGAGACCGGCTCCGAGACGTGCAACCGAAACCAGCGGTCAGTTAATTAGACGTGGTTGTTAACGGTCCTTCATCGCATCGCGAATGCCCTGTGCAGCGCGTTAGCATTTCGCGCGAGCGAACCAGCCGTCGTATAACGGGACGCGGATCGTTTTACCGGACAACGCGTTTCCACCATCGGCTCCGGGCTCCTATTCTTTCCCCCGAGCAAGCACGCGGCAGCGAGCGCACTGCACCCGACTGCGCTACGCCCTTTACCCTTTCCCTCCCTTCCTCCCGGGGAGGGTCTGTTGCCGAGGGAGAACGTCGCCGCGGGTATTCCCGGCTCTCTCGGGCAGAACGTCGCCGCGGAAAAAGCATTTTTCGCCGCGAAGTAGAAACGCGGCCTCCTCCCCCCGAGACGAGGAATAATCGTCGGCGTTTCGTGCGGCCGTCGCGGCACCTACCGAAAGTAAAACCGCGTCGCGAGACCAGGGCCAAATCGGAGTCGCGCGCAGGCTCGTGTGGGCCTCTTTCGAGCTAACGAGCGGATGAGCTCTTCCGATGTTCCGGTGAGGTGAACAATCGGAACGTATACGAATATCAGACGCAACCTGTGCATTCGCGTAGAGGCGTCCGCGGAGCATAGGCTAGCCAAGCCAGGGGTTCTCATTGCTTTTTCGTCCCGTCCGAGCGGCGCGGGGCCTCTTTGTCGATCGCTCGATCTCCGATGACTCACCGACGCCTTCGAACGACCCGCTCGTTTCTTCGTCGATCGACGACGCGACGAAGATTAATAACCGACGGGCTGCCCCGTTGGAGCCGAGGCTAGCCGCGGGATAGAACGCGTCGTGGAAAACGCGAGAAGGTGCGGCGCGCGCTTTGAGCTGCGTAACGCTGTCGAGTGCGATCGTTTAATTACATTGATTCGAATTAATTTAATTCGATTTAACTCGATTCGAACCTGAAGCTAATATTAATGTAACGCAGAATCGGCGGCTTGGCTGAACAGTTTATCTAAAGTCGTTTCGCACGCAGCGTAGTACAATGATATACATGCGGTTTTCGTGGATCGCAAGGAGATCGAAACGCTGGCACCCTAGGAGCAAGACCGAAGCCACACACGACGGAGAATCGGCGTATCGCGAAAATGTTCGCGGCGAGCACATACGCGTTCCCCCCTTCTCTCGGCGCGTGACGTTAAACCCAGCTTGGAAGCCGGAGCAATACCCGTCGGTTCGACTAACTCGATTATCGTGTGCGGGAAAACGCGGGCCGAGGGACGGCCGTCGACGGACTCGCGTCTCCTTTCGTTTTCGTCCGATCCGGGGAGATCGACCGTGGCGCGAACAAACCGCGAAACTCTCCGGGCCCGGGGTTTATCTAACGGCCTGGCCGTGTCGATTAAAGCCTGTTTAAGGTTTACAGTTACGGCGCGTGCTAACACGTCCACCGCGGCGGCGGCGGCGGCGGCTAGCTTTCGGTTTAATTCGGGTCAAGCTCGAGCGCGCGTTGGCCGACTAAAACCGGTCCCCGCGTTTCTGTCCCGTCGCGCCAAACCTTGACTTTGAATCGCGACGCGCGTCTAGGCTCGTTTCGACCGGGGGTCCTTGGTCCGCAGCGAGCACGCGGTCCGTTTCCCGGAGGAGGGGGGGCATCGATTTCCACGTCAGTCGCGGCGGGCCGCGGCCGCGACGCGTTTTCTCCGGGGGCCCGATAGCGGAGTGTTGCCGGTTCACCGAGCAACGTCCGAAACTGGGCCGCGAACGGTTCGGCCGAAAAGACCGCGCGACCGAACCGCACCGGCGCCGTCACCGCACCCATCGTACAACGATTGATTTTCAGGGGGACTACATATGGATCGAACCAATCTCTGGACGGGAATTTGACGTTGCGATCGGGGCACGAGTGATCTCTGCGGAAGGCAGGCGCATTCAAGTGAAAGACGACGATAACAAGGTAATCGTTACCTACTTTCCGCGTTCGCCGCCGCGTTTCTCGATTCATCGGAAAGTCGGCGGCGGCGTGTTTCGAAGCCGCGAGAAAGTGTGCTGCGAGCGGCCCCGACGATTTCGAATACTTTCGGAGGTAGCGGGCTCTCTCGGGTCGACGATACCCCGAACCCGTCCAGACCGTTCACGCGGTTCGAACAAAACCTTTTTCAGGAACAATGGCTGACACCGGAGAGACGGATCAAGGCGATGCACGCCACCTCCGTCCAAGGCGTCGAGGATATGATCAGCCTGGGAGACCTCCATGAGGCCGGCATCCTCAGGAACCTGCTGATACGATACAACGAGAACCTGATATACGTGAGTGGACGCCGTTGGACGAACGGTCACGGGGGGCGCGCGCCGCGACAAAGTGAAAAGCTGTGCGCAAACGGCGAAGAACTTTTCAGAGAAACGGAATTCGACCGACGGTTCTTTTATTCGCGTTAACCCTTTACTGCACGAGTCTGGCTCATTACAGAAATTCTGGACAGAGTTTAATAAATGTACATGTCACTTGAGTTCCCTTACATGTAGCAATCAATCGAAATGCAAGGGTTTAACGCTACAACTATCGAGTCCTAAATGCAACTGATACTCGAGTCACAAATTACTTCCGTTTCATTGTCATACATTTATCTTTTTTTTTATTCTATCTACTTTAAACCCTTGTCTAGTCAGTGAAAGCAAAAAGTCGTTTGTTCCGGTTGCTCGTAATGACTAGATACGAACAATAGTTTCTGTCTACCTGCATCGGAAGTTATTTACGACTCGATCTAATATTATCGGTTCTTAGCAATAACAAGATCGGATTTATTTAAACGGTTTCTAGTATAATATCGGCAATTATTATAGAAACTGAAACGTTGTGGAATAAGGAGAGAATGTAGAAGCAATTCTTCAATCTTGGAATGCTACGTTAAAATTGAAATATTTCAACGAATTGGCGATTTTTCCGCTACCGTAGAGATATGTATATAATATAACATGTACAATATAAAATATATATTCTCTCAATTTCTCCTACATTCCGCAACATTTCCGCTTCAACGTGGAAAAGGATCACCGCTCGATCTCGTTTCGCTAAAAAGTTCTTTGCTCTCGATACAACTCCATCGCTTTGCATCGGCGTGCGGCGATGCTCGCGATACGTCTATCCGTGTAACCGATTTCGCGCGATCAGTATCGCGAGGCATCGCTGGCATTCAACACGGCACGAGGAGATGTAAAACGAGACGTCGTTGTTTCCGTAGACCTACACGGGCTCGATCCTCGTCGCCGTGAACCCCTATCAGATCCTGCCGATTTACACCGCGGAGCAGATCAAGCTGTACAAGGACCGTAAGATCGGCGAGTTGCCGCCGCACATATTCGCGATCGGCGACAACAGTTACGCGCACATGAACCGATACGGCCAGGACCAGTGCATAGTGATCAGGTATCGGTGACGGCGTCGGTGGTGGGATTTTGGGATCGCTTTTTCCCTTCTAGAGCGGCGAAAAACACGATTCGTTCTCTTACGGCTGTGTACCATTCTCGCCTTCGTATACGTTTTTGGATGAACGATTTGTCAAATTTACGAAATGTTTATGTCTTAGCGGCGAAAGCGGAGCCGGCAAAACGGAAAGTACGAAACTAATTTTGCAATATTTGGCAGCGATCAGCGGCAAACATTCGTGGATCGAACAGCAAATTTTGGAAGCGAACCCGATATTGGAAGGTAAAAACGTTCGCTAGACCGTAATCGAATATAGCGAAAATCGGTGACCCGACTCGTTTCTCTCACGCGGTTCCAGCATTCGGCAACGCCAAGACGGTGCGGAACGACAATTCATCCCGCTTCGGGAAATACATCGATATACACTTCAACGAGCAGGGTGTGATAGAGGGGGCCAAGATCGAGCAATACCTGCTGGAAAAGTCTCGTATAGTGTCGCAAAGCTTGGACGAGAGGAATTATCACGTGTTCTATTGCATGTTGGCCGGCCTATCCAAGGAGGAGAAGCAAAAGCTGGAGCTGGAGGATGCGTCCTCGTACAAGTATCTCACGGGGGTAAGTCTCGAGAGATGTTATCTACTCGACACCCTTCTTCCATGTCGTTCGATTTTTAGGGCGGCAGCATCACCTGCGAAGGACGCGACGACGCTGCAGAGTTCGCTGACATTAGGTCGGCGATGAAGGTTCTGTTGTTCTCCGACCCGGAAATATGGGAAGTATTGAAGCTGTTGGCTGCCCTACTGCACATTGGAAACGTCAAGTACAGGGCTACCGTTGTAGGTAAGAAACGTTCACCGTCTATACTAAAAAATAATTCGAAAAAAGATTAACATGTTTCCATTTAATCTAGCTTAACTTATTTATATATATATATGGGTAAACGCTGGTTTTGTACTATTACCTACACAATTATTTAAGGCTTTGACACTTGATTCCTATATAGTAGTATTATTATTTTAAAAACTCATTCCTATAATAACCGGCCGAATGAATAAATAAATGACTAAATTTAATTTCCATTTGAAAAGATAGATTATTAACAAAGATTCTCCGTTGCAGATAATTTGGACGCCACCGAGATACCGGAACAGACGAACGTCCGGAGGGTGGCGCAGCTTTTGGGTGTGCCGGTGCAATCGCTGATAGACGCGCTCACTCGCAGGACGATATTTGCACACGGTGAGACTGTTGTAAGTAACAAGTAAATTCTGCGTGGTTTCGCGGTATCACGGTGGCTTCTTGATAGAGACGTAAAGCCGACTACTATCCAGGAATCGTAACGCGTGCCGCAGGTCTCGACGCTGTCCAGGGAACAGTCGGTGGACATTAGGGACGCGTTCGTCAAGGGTATCTACGGCCGGCTGTTCGTGCACATCGTGAAGAAGATCAACGAGGCGATCTACAGGCCGAAGAACACGTCCCGCAGCGCGATAGGCGTGCTCGACATCTTCGGGTTCGAGAACTTCAATCACAACAGCTTCGAGCAGTTCTGCATCAACTACGCGAACGAGAATCTGCAGCAGTTCTTTGTGCAACACATCTTCAAGCTTGAGCAGGAGGAGTACAATCACGAGGGCATCAACTGGCAGCACATCGAGTTCGTCGACAACCAGGACGCGCTGGATCTGATCGCGATCAAGCAGCTGAATATCATGGCGCTGATCGACGAGGAGTCCAAGTTCCCAAAAGGCACCGACCAGACGATGCTCGCGAAGATCCACAAGACCCACGGGACTCATCGGAATTACCTGAAACCGAAATCGGACATCAACACGTCGTTCGGATTGAATCACTTTGCCGGCGTGGTGTTCTACGACACGCGAAGCTTCCTAGAGAAGAATCGGGACACGTTCAGCGGCGATCTGCTGCAGCTGATTCACATATCGTCGAACAAGTTCCTGCAGGCGTGTTTCGCCGAGGACATAGGCATGGGTTCGGAGACGAGGAAGCGGGCGCCTACTCTGTCTACGCAGTTCAAGAAGTCCCTGGATTCGTTGATGAAGACGTTGTGCAGCTGTCAGCCGTTCTTCATCAGGTGCATCAAGCCGAACGAGTACAAGAAGCCGATGATGTTCGACAGAGGCTTGTGCTGCCGACAGCTCAGATACTCTGGCATGATGGAGACGATCCGTATCCGTCGAGCCGGCTATCCCATTCGACACTCCTTCCCGGAGTTCGTCGAGAGATACCGATTCCTCATCCCTGGGATACCGCCGTCGCACAAGGTCGACTGCCACGCAGCCACCTCGAGGATCTGTCACGCGGTGCTCGGTAGATCGGATTACCAACTCGGGCACACCAAAGTCTTTCTAAAGGACGCGCACGATCTGTTCTTGGAGCAGGAGCGGGACCGCGTGCTCACGCGGAAGATCCTGATCCTGCAGCGCAACATCCGGGGCTGGGTCTACAGGAGGCGGTTCCTGCGGATGCGAGCGGCGGCGACGGTGGTGCAAAAGTACTGGCGCGGCTACGCGCAGAGACAGCGCTACAAACGCATGCGTATCGGTTACATGCGGCTGCAGGCGTTGATCAGGTCGCGGGTGCTCTCGCATCGCTTCAGACATCTCAGGGGCCACATCGTGGCGCTGCAGGCACGCGCGCGGGGCTACTTGGTGCGCAGGCTCTTCCAGAAGAAGTTGTGGGCGATCGTGAAGATCCAGGCGCACGTGCGCCGACTGATCGCGCAGAGGCGGTACAAGAAGGTCAAGTACGAGTACCGGCTGCACGTAGAGGCCCTGCGACTGCGGAAGAAGGAGGAGCGCGAGTTGAAAGATCAAGGGAACAAGCGGGCGAAGGAGATCGCCGAGCAGAACTACCGGGAGCGAATGCAGGAGCTGGAGAGGAAGGAGATCGAGATGGAGTTGGAGGACCGGCGGCGAATGGAGATTAAGAAGAACCTGATCAACGATGCGGCGAAGAAGCAGGACGAGCCGGTCGACGATAGCAAGTTGGTCGAGGCGATGTTCGACTTCTTGCCAGACTCCAGTAGCGAGGCTCCCACTCCGGCTCGGGAGACCTCCGTGTTCAACGACCTACCCGCGCCAAAGGCTGACCAGCAGGAGATCATCAGCCCGCTGCAAACAGCTTCCGAGGATGAGGAAGATCTGTCCGAGTTCAAGTTCCAGAAGTTCGCGGCCACCTACTTCCAAGGGAATATCACGCATCAGTATTCGAGGAAGCCGCTGAAGCATCCGCTGCTGCCGTTACACACCCAGGGCGACCAGCTGGCCGCGCAGGCCCTTTGGATCACGATCCTCCGGTTCACCGGCGATCTACCGGAGCCCAGGTTCCACACGATGGACAGGGATACAACCTCGGTGATGTCAAAAGTGACAGCAACGCTCGGTCGGAACTTCATCAGGAGCAAGGAGTTCCAGGAGGCGCAGATGATGGGCGTGGACCCAGAGACGTTCCTCAGGCAGAAGCCGTCGAGGTCCATCAGACACAAGCTGGTCTCTCTGACGCTGAAAAGGAAGAACAAGCTGGGCGAGGACGTTCGACGGAAGCTGCAGGAGGATGAGTACACTGCGGATAGCTACCAGTCGTGGCTCGAGGCAAGGCCCACGTCGAACCTCGAGAAGCTTCACTTCATCATCGGTCATGGGATCTTGCGCGCTGAGCTCCGGGACGAGATTTACTGCCAGATCTGCAAGCAGTTGACGACCAATCCGTCGAAGTCGTCGCACGCCCGAGGATGGATTCTGCTCTCGCTCTGTGTTGGCTGTTTCGCACCGTCCGAGAAGTTCGTGAATTATCTCCGGGCTTTCATCAGGGAGGGTCCGCCGGGATACGCGCCGTACTGCGAGGACCGGCTCAAGAGAACGTTCAACAACGGGACCAGAAATCAGCCGCCGAGCTGGCTCGAGCTCCAGGCGACCAAGTCGAAGAAGCCGATCATGCTGCCGATCACGTTCATGGACGGGAACACGAAGACGTTGCTCGCCGACTCTGCAACCACCGCCAGGGAACTCTGCAACCAACTGTCCGACAAAATATCATTACGCGATCAGTTCGGTTTCTCTTTGTACATTGCCCTGTTCGATAAGGTCTCCTCGCTGGGCAGCGGCGGCGACCACGTGATGGACGCGATCTCCCAGTGCGAGCAGTACGCGAAGGAGCAAGGTGCCCAAGAGCGGAACGCCCCGTGGAGATTGTTCTTCCGCAAGGAGATATTCGCGCCGTGGCACGAGCCGACCGAGGACCAGGTGGCCACCAACTTGATCTACCAGCAGGTCGTCAGGGGGGTCAAGTTCGGCGAGTATCGCTGCGACAAGGAGGAAGACCTGGCGATGATCGCTGCGCAGCAATACTACATAGAATATCACATGGACATGAACGTCGATAGGCTGTACACCCTTCTGCCAAATTACATACCAGATTACTGTCTCACGGGGATCGACAAGGCCATTGACCGATGGGGTCATCTCGTTTTGCAGGCGTACAAAAAGGTATCTGACTGGAGGTCCTCGTTTTCATCGAAGATAAGACTGTAGTTTATACAATACGGTTCGGGCGGTTTGTCAGAACATTTTTCCGTGTAGCTTGCATATTGAATAAGGGTTCTTACTTCTTTAAAAAAAAGTTGTCTTCTAAATCTCTCTCTCCGCAGAGCTACTACCTGAAGGAGAAGGTGCCAGCGTTGCGGGTGAAGGAGGACATAGTCGGCTACGCGAAGTTCAAATGGCCGTTGCTGTTCTCCCGTTTCTACGAGGCGTACAGAAACTCCGGGCCGAATTTGCCGAAGAACGACGTGATCATCGCGGTGAACTGGACCGGGGTGTACGTCGTGGACGACCAGGAGCAGGTGCTCCTCGAGTTGTCCTTCCCTGAGATCACCACCGTATCTAGTCAAAAGTACGCTACGCTTTCCTGCTGAAGACCATACACCGTACTTCGTTCCTCACGGCGTTATGCTCTCGTTTCCAGAACGAGCAAAATGTTCACGCAGACGTTCAATTTGTCGACGGTGCGCGGAGAAGAGTTCACGTTCCAAAGCCCGAACGCCGAGGACATCCGCGACTTGGTGGTGTACTTCTTAGAGGGTCTGAAGAAGCGTAGCAAATTCGTGATCGCTCTGCAGGATTACAAGGCGCCGGGGGAGAGCTCGTCGTTCCTGACCTTTCAGAAAGGCGATCTCATCGTGCTGGAGGAAGAGAGCACCGGCGAGACGGTCCTCAACTCCGGATGGTGCATCGGCACGTGCGAGAGGACCACCGAGAAGGGCGACTTTCCCGCGGAGACTGTTTACGTTCTGCCTTCGTTGAGCAAGCCGCCGAACGATATCCTGGTAAGCGTAGTTCTAGGCCTCGTTTCGCGAGCTTCGTCCACGTAGGAGTCGCGAAATCGATCGTCTTTTATTCGCAGTCCTTGTTCAGCATCGAAGGAACGGAGAACGGCCGCAAACTCTATCCGCAACAAGTCAACGGAGTAGAACCGCGCGACAAGCCTCATACTCTTATGGAATACGCCATCGATCATTTCAGGTAAATATTCGAACCGTGGTTTCGAATTAACACAGATCTTTTACAAATAATTTGTCTGAACCGTGAGCGTACCGTGCCTGAACAGACGACATAAATCTGCGGCTTAATACGACTCGATTTTCTGTGAACGAATTGTTGCCGTGTCGTAGAACGCCGCCGAAGAGAACGATGTCAAAGGCGCTGACGTTGACCACCGCTCGACGCGGGCACACCGACGAGCTGTGGCATCACTCGAGAGACCCGATCAAGCAGCCGTTGTTGAAGAAGCTTACGTCAAAGGAGGAGCTGGCCGAAGAGGCGTGTTTCGCGTTCAACGCCATGCTGAAGTACATGGGGGACCTGCCGACGAAGAGACCCCGCGTCGGCAACGAGTACACGGACCTAATCTTCGACGGGCCCCTGAAAAACGAGATACTGCGGGACGAGATCTATTGTCAAATCATGAAGCAGCTGACAGACAATCGAAACCGATTGAGCGAAGAGCGCGGCTGGGAGCTGATGTGGCTCGCCACCGGGCTTTTCACTTGCAGCCAAAGCCTTTTAAAGGTACGCGGGACCGTGTGACCGGAAACGAGCGATCGTGGTTTTCTTCTTTTTCTTACACGGCCACGTTTAATCGTTCCAGGAATTAACTCTGTTCTTGCGGACGAGGCGGCACCCCATATCTCAGGACTCTTTGCAAAGGCTGCAAAAAACGTTGCGAAACGGCCAACGGAAGTATCCCCCGCACCAGGTCGAAGTCGAAGCTATACAACACAAAACCACGCAAATATTTCACAAAGTCTATTTCCCAGACGACACGGACGAGGTGCGTTTCATTTATTTTTCATTTATCTCTTAGAACTCTTTTTCATAACTGTTATAAGGTGTATCGATTTTTAGAACCGATATTATATCGGTTCCGCAAACTGTTATTTTTCGGGCCGCAATTCCTCGCCAATAAAAATATTACAAAAAGGTAATATATTGCACGCGTTTCTAACTTAAATAAAAATTTCATCGTCTTGTTATCCAAAGAAAATACAGTGTATTTATTGCATAAAATAGAACAATAACCGAGATGTATAAACGAAACCAAAGTCCGAAAAATAACAGCAAACCAAAATTGGTGCACCTTACAAAAGTAATTAAGTCTTTTCGGTTCTACTATCTAATCATTGTATTATTTAGATATATTATCACTCGGTTGACAATAACTTGAATGAAATTTTCTAGATAATACAATGTTGTGGTATCAAGATATTACAAAAATAAACCTTCAGATGAGGAAGTCTCTACAGAATTTCAGTCAGAATCGATATACATATAACAGATTGGAACGATTATTTTCATAAAGTTTCCAATGCCTGATTTACGAGTAAACGCCAATTTCTAAAATAACAAAAGTAGAACATAACCTAGTAACATTAGTAAAAATATGTCTACCTTGTCGCTGTTGTTGTTAATGAATGTAAATGTCCTGTAAAAAGAGTCTCTTAAACCAAATCACGAGAAGTGCTATGTATGCATTGTATATGCTTATGTATAATGACTTATATCGGGCATATTCATTGAGGACATCAGTGTGCCATAGTCATGGTTCATCCGCAAAAACGGTTGACTCGATTTAAAGGCTGTAAAACGAAGAAGTTAATGCGCAATGCTCTCAATTTTGTAGGTATCTTGTAGATATGTTAGGAAACCGTACTGACAAGATATATTAACAAATCGGCCGCGTTATAGTATAATATAGATATAAGATTACTTGCAGTCTCCTAAAACTACTAGCCTAAGCTTCGCTCGCCGCCATTCGCCTGGCGTTTGGCAACTTTTCTAACCGTTTCTCGTTGCACAGGCGTTCGAGGTAGACTCGTCCACGAGAGCGAAAGATTTCTGCCAGAATATTGCGCAAAGGTTGAACCTGAGGTCCGCGGAAGGGTTCAGTCTGTTCGTCAAGATCGCCGACAAGGTCATTTCGGTTCCCGAAGGCGACTTCTTCTTCGACTTTGTACGCCATCTCACGGATTGGATCAGGAAAGCTCGACCGTCTCGCGACGGTACGCCATAATGTCGTCGATCTCCGCTCTGCTCTTCTGAAAGTTCAAATAAAAAATTTGTTTATCCCTTTCTAGCAGGTGTGCCGCCACAGTTTACGTACCAAGTCTTCTTCATGAAGAAATTATGGACCAATACCGTGCCTGGTAAAGATAGGAACGCCGATCTTATTTTCCATTTCCACCAGGAGTTGCCTAAACTTTTACGCGGTAAGATTAGATGTTCTGTCTCGATTATTCATCGTATTGTTACGGCGGATTGCGATGGTCGAGTCGCCGTGATGCAATACAGTATGAATAAATAAATGAATTCTACTGATTTCACTGATGCGATTATCGGTCCTGGACAGGTTACCACAAGTGCACTAAGGAGGAAGCGTCCAGACTGGCGGCGCTGGTCTACAGGGTCCGTTTCGGCGAGAGCAAACAAGAACTTCAAGCGATCCCGTGAGTGGAATTGTCTCCATACTACTTTATCAACAATAAAAATCAAATCATTTACAATATATGCTCGTTTTTTTCAGGCAAATGCTGAGGGAACTGATACCCGGCGATTTAGTGAAGGTGCAGAGCTCGAACGATTGGAAGAGATCGATAATAGCAGCATATAACCAAGATGCTGGTAAGTTGGCAACTGTCGATCGCGTCCAATAGATCGTTCAACGTTCACATGACTCTTATATGAAACAGGAATGAGTCCGGAAGACGCGAAGATCACGTTCTTGAAGATCGTTTACCGGTGGCCGACGTTCGGGTCGGCGTTCTTCGAAGTGAAACAAAGCACGGAACCGAATTATCCGGAATTGTTACTGATCGCGATCAATAAGCATGGAGTCAGCCTGATACATCCGCAAACAAAGGTGATTTGAGAGAAATATTTAAACAGCTTCGGCGTTGATTCGCGATGGTTCATCACGATATTATTCTGTTCCAGGATATACTGATTACGCATCCGTTCACAAGAATCTCAAATTGGTCGTCAGGCAATACTTACTTCCACATGACGATTGGCAACTTGGTGCGAGGCTCGAAGCTGCTGTGCGAGACCTCGCTCGGATACAAGATGGACGATCTTCTGACCTCCTACATATCGCTGATGCTCACGAACATGAACAAGCAGCGCACGATACGGATAAAGTAAACGCGGTCGCGTTTCGCTCGAGAATTGTGCAAAGAAAACAGAGTCATAGTCATCGAAACCGTTCCCCGATGATCCTAAAAACGGCAGCGTGTATACGCATACCGTTATATTTGATACGTAAACGATCACATCGGAACTTTATAACACGTACGTACGCTATAATTATTCCATGAACGCGGTACGACGCCGCGTCATCTCATTTTCATACTCATCCGCTAATTTAACACGTTTTCGTTGTTCGCAACGATCCATCGAAGATAACAGCAAGCAAAGCAAAAGCAAAAAAAAAGAAAGAAAGAAAGACCAACACAGGACAACCGTGATACACACATTAGCTGAAAAATTGTATATGATTTATTTACAAATAAGATTTTCATATAGTTTTGTAAAATATTACTTTAATATATATAGGAGATATAATTAAAGAATTTCACGCTCAAACGTACTTGATCGTTTTCGAGAACAATTTCGTCGCTACAAACTAAATACCGATAGGTCGCTATCGAATCGAAAAGTAATTCCGGGTCGACGAAATCGATCCTCCCGAAATTGAGCACTAAAAAAAAATGAACGAAATCTACGCACGGACGCACTTTGTATTTCGATAATTCTATTACATTAGTATTGCCCGGTGTAACGAATCGCAATGATTATTCGTTGATCATCCGTCCAATGATACGAGTAACGAGATGTAATTATTATTAAGTCGCAATTTATTACTGTGAATAAAGATAATCGTGTTCTTCAGGTACTCGGTGCAAATTTTAATCGTGGGTAAATTCCCATGGAATACATATGCCGGCATTCCTCTTTCACAATGGATCACTTCGGGAAGACAATTCCCAAAGCGATACCTATCTCGCTTCCTGCTGCCAGATAATTATATTCGATGCTATCTGGGGGGAAAAAAGCCCGTACCGATCCGATCGTGTCGAGAAGTCAAGAAACAAAACACGTTTAACCTAGAACCCTGCGCTTTCGGATTTCGCGAAATTTCCGTCTAATCAAACTAATGTTGTGTCGCACCTGTTCTGACCGCGCGAGCCCGCGCTCGCGTCGAGTACAAGAAAAATCGCGCGTTTTCCGAACAGTTCTCGGCGATTCATAATCGTGGAGGAACTGCGATTAACAAAAGATCGCCAAGTAAACGCTTCATTATATAGAAATCTGTCTAATTTATGGTAAAAACAGAAGAGGCACAATATCCTTATAGCTTCTCGCGGGACGCCGATATGTGTTTCAACGGTGATCAGCGCAACGTAGCTGGACTGCAATTTCGAGAAACCGATATGTTCATGAGTGCGACGATCGTATCAGCGTAATAATACAAATTCCGGTAATCAATAAGAGAACGTTGGTGCGATCTGTCGCGCGCGAAATCAATTGGCGAACGGTAAAACGGATACCGCATGCCCTAGCGACGAATCGAAAAATCATCTCTGTACGCCGTGCGAATTATTTCATCAAACTAAATACAGACATACTGCCGGAATTGCACGTAACCGTAACACAACGTGTTCAAAACCGTTCTTCCGAAGCACGGGTCGGTGTGTCGGAATGGAGAGAACCGAGCATCGTGGAGAAAACGAAAGGAAAGAATCTCTGGATTCGCAACGTCTCGTTCGTATTTTTCCCAGTACGATAGGAACACTTGGAACAATTTGGTTCGGGTACGCGAAATCGAACGTTCATCGTGCCGCGACAATTTCATGATGAAAAATCGGACGATTTCATTTCCCTAAGGAAAATTGCGATCATCGCAAAATATATAGTTCCGTCGTGATATATCGATACGCGCAATCGTCGTAAAATTTCCGCGTTCGACCGCGGTGTCTCGTCTAGTTCTCTCGGTTATTGCCTCGCGTAATTCGCTAAAGAGTCACATTCGTAGAAAGCTCTTAATCCTAAAAGTGCTATAAATTATTATTTTCTCTCTGTGTAAATCTGTATCAACACTTAAAGCTAAGAGAGGCTACGGTAGGATCGCGGTATCAACATAGGGGGTAAGGATACACGGCACACTGTACACGGATTTGGATTCGGATAAGGTGGATCCCGCGGGAGATTCAACGACGCAGCTAGAGGAATGCTACGTCATCTTTGTATTGTCTGGATGCGTTTCCGCGTAGTCGGCCCGAGGCAACGCGTCCCTCGAGCGACCGTTTTCGATCGCCGGCCCGTTGTTGCTCATCGAGACCTGCGGGTCCTCGTTGTCGGAGTCGGTGCTGTTGTTATTGTTATCGTAATCGGGCCGACGAGCGCAGGTCTCGCCAGACCGGAGACTTTGGTGACGCGCGGTGCAATTGTCTAGGAAACATCAGAGACCCGGCTGCGGCGGCTGATGCGTGTTCCACGGAACGTCCGCGATCGCGGGCGGCATGCTGGCCTGATTGTGCATGGCACGCGGAGCTCGCATGATTTCGTCGGCCGGCGGACAATGCGGCCTAGGACCCGGCTCCGGAGTGTAGGTGAACGTCAGCCCGGTTGCGTAGATGATGCCATCGTTGCGAACCAACGACACCGGCACTTGAGTCGGTTGCCTGACCCAGAGCCACTCGCCCCGGAACTGCGAAATGTCTGGTACTACGCACAGCATGCTTTCCTGACACCTGTACATGGTCTCGGCTTCCACGTCGCCGAACCACACCTGCAGATTCGGAGTGAAGTTGTCGCCGGTCAGCTCGAGCATGGCCACGTCGCCGCCGCCGTTGAGGTGCAGACTATGTACCAATGGAACAGGCGTGACCGGCGATCTGACCGGACCCATACCTTCGAAGAACTGGTATTCCGCCTTGTCGGTGCTGATGATCGTCCAGCAGGCGCCGTCATTGATCATCTCCTTGTTCGCCTCCTTCGGACACGGAGTCGCTTGGAATTGTATTATGCGTTCTTGCGACAGACAAAGATACATGTGGTCCGTATCCTTCATGTAAAACGCGCATTTGTGCAACTGCGAGACGGGATCGTCCGCCTCCAGACTGGCCATCTGCTTGTCCACCTTCCGGATGACCAGTCGTGGCAGTGCCATTCCCGTGACCGAGCACACCAGCTTCACCGTGCTACCGTAATGCACGTATCCGTCGCGAACTTGGAACTCTTCCGACTCGCTCTCGTTGTCGTCCAACAGGTGTATCGTGAAGGCGCCCCATTGCGTCGAGCTAGCGTGAAAATTACCGTTCTCCACGTGCAAGTAACGCGTGCTGACCGTTTGCGAGCGCAATCGATTAAACAACGCCACCTTCGTGCCGCTCGCGATGCACAGGTCGGCGTTCTTCAACGATTGTTTCTTTTTCGACGGTTTCGAGATCACCTTAATCCTTTTACTGTGAAATACCCCTATGTCGTGCCCGCTACCGTAAAACATTTTCACAGAGAGCATAAAGTGCTTCCGCTTGTCCGAATCAGATATGTACAACGTCTTTGCGGCACAATACTGTTTCCCGTTGTTCAGGTCCAGCTGCTGCATGTCCTGGTCGGAATTGCCGATCCCGATGAACGCGCAGAGCTGCGCCGACTGCTCGCTCTCTCCTTCGCGAAGCATCTGCTCCTGCCGCATCCTCCATCCGTCACCGAACAGGTAGATGCACGGCGGAGGACAGAAGAATCGTTTCTCGTTGCCGTACGATTTCTGCGCGACCTTCGCGTGCAGGATTACAATAACCATGTCGCTCCTGTCACGCAAATAACGCTCCATCGCCTCCCGAGTCAACCGCTGGTCCTGATGATCCGGTCTGTAAACGCCGGACCCAAATCGAGGGTACACCGACATCACCGAGGTCGGCGAAGGAGGAGATTGCATTCCGTGCGCCATCGCAGGCAGTCCGAACTGGTGTGGCATATTTAATTTCCGCTTCTGTTCCCTTTGCTATAGAACCACAGAATCGCTAGGTCGCCCGTCCAAGGTCCTATCCTTGTCGTCCTTGCATTTCACATAATCGCCTCTGCCGCTTATACCTGTAAAAAAATTTGAATAAGCGAACTATCTTCAGAAAATACAAGCACATTGTTTTCTCTATCTGGGAAACTACCGAAGCAGTTGCTTAGCAAAGCTAGAAACAAACATCCTAATTTGTTTTAGAAAGCCTAGCATTCTTCCAAGAACACGGTTCAACATTATACGACCTAACAGAAGACAATACCGTGTTATTAGTTACACGAGTTTGAATAGTCACAGAACCTTATGAGACTGCACGCTTAAAGCTTTAGCGTGAGAATCATTTTTGTTTTTCATGATAGAAGATGTAATTAGCTCGAGCTATCTTTCTTTAAACTAGCTGCCAAGAATTGCTAGTCTTCGTACAGGAAAGAGGAAATGCGCTTATACACTGTGGGAACCAAGCTGAGCTCATTTTTCCTGCATGAATTAAGTCACCCTTGTTCGTCTGAGTTTACACAGACTACTTGCACGAGTGTGTAAGCCCAGAGGTGTTCTATTACTGGTTTTATTCTGTCTTCTGTGTTATTTTTGAAAATATTTTAATATTTCAGCAGAACTTTTTCCCATATTACAGGCGTAAGAGGAATATATTTTTGCCAGTGACATTGAATAAATGATTAAATGGACACTAAAATGACGTTATGCAAAAAAATGCAAACTCTTACTTCCTGGTAGCGCTGCAACATTAATTGTCTGACTACAGTTGCTGTGTGTGGTTCTAACTATTCATTAAATGCTCTAAGAATAGAAACGCAAATACGTTGCATCAAATAAAACCATTGTGTGGAAAAATTTCTATGAAATAAATAAGAAAGTTTTATCAATTCTAGAGCTCTTAGAGCGGTTGTATAATTAAAATTGGATTGTGATATCCAATGCTGATACAAAAAGAGAATAAACAAAGGTAAAAACAGTTCTGTGATTTATACAGATATAATTCATACAGCGTTAAAACTAAAGATTAAAAGTTATGTTTATACTTTTATATATTTATATGCAATATATATCATTGTAGAAGCATGTGCATGTATATATACATAAACGTATGTTTATACACCGTACATAAATATTCATATACTTACGTATATGTGAATATATACATACATGTCTACATACATATGTATATATATATATATAAATTCATTTTTCAAATCGAAAGATAAGAATTAAAATCGTTTAATGAACGAAAAACTGACGCGAGGATTATCGTAAAACATTCTTAAAAAGCCGACAATCGTTTATTTATCTTGTCGGCACAAGAAAGGTGACACCGAATAAAAACAGGTTACGTTCTTGACACTCACCTCATTTTCTGTAACAGTTGAAATCCGAGCATAAATCCCAATGCATTTTTCGAATTGCCGTACAATCACGAATATCGCGTCGTTCGTCGATTTTTCACCATTCGCAAATCCTTTTGCGTCCTCGTCGACTATTCTCCCTAATCCATTCAAAAAACACCTGTTCACTTTCCGAATTTTCCGAACAGTCCTGCCAACCGTTCAAAATGATCTCGCCTCGCCGCGCGCGCCACTTTAAATCCGACTCGTAAACATTACGTTGCGCAGCACCGATTGAAAAATTAATGTCAATCCGTTCAATTCCACGATTGATACAGCGAACCGTAACTCTATTCCCATGTACTTAACGATAAATCGTAAACAGCGAGCCCAGAAAGCCGTGGAAAACGTCAGAAGACACAACCTCTCCCGACGATACTCGCCAACCAACTAAGTTCGAAACGACACGTAGAGTTATTACTACCGCGTAAGTGGCTGTAGCAGGCGCGTACCTACGAAGGACAGTAAGGCGCATCAAGGCGAAATCTTTTTTTGCCGCATCAATTCGAAAATTCTTTGTTTCCCGGCGAAACAACGTGTTCCGGACGAGGCAACGAAGTTAAGTAAAAATATCTTCGTGGGAAAGTCGGACGCTCGATTGTTACTTCTCGTCGCGACCGATCGACATTTTTCTGTGAATTAGAATTTTATTTCCCGGACAAGAAATTCGTGCCATTTTCGTACGGTCGAAAAAGTTTCCGGAAAAATTTCGTGAAATTCTCGGGTCGATTCTACGCGCGTTAACGAGCACTCCGGTGTTTAGACGGTTTGTTACGCCACTGAGAGCTGCAGATTCTATTGTTTTAGTGTTGTACAATGGCCTGGTCGACCCAAGCGCCTCCAGTTTCCCCTCTTGTTCCCCACCTGACGTGAGCTATTCCCCTCTACCCCGTAGGTGCCGTGGAATTGCTGCCGCAAAAGGATGTTGGGGTTACCCTGGGGGGCGTGGGAAAAACCTGCTGTGGGAAAGAGTGGGTGGCCTCTACCTCACTTCACTTCACTTCTCTGATGATGACGATACGATATATATACGTCGCGGCTATGAATGTGTGCATATGCCTACGAAAGACTCGAGGAAACACACTAATATATTTCGCGTATTACGTTACGTGTTTGCATACGAGTCACACAAATATTCAAGAAATTGATACGGCGCAATATAGAACGAACGATTGCGTACTAACAAACAAATCAACCTTCCCCAACGCTTATTTCTTATTCAACGTAACTGGAGCATCTGTAAATATTAACGCAAGCGTTCGATTTAAATATGTATGCATTTTCGTTTTAGTATATTTCATTGAAGCTTCATACTTTCTTTGGAGGTCTCGCATTTATTTGATACCGCTGTGTATCGAAAACTTTCTGTTAACGCACGCAGCTGAAATGCAATTACAAATTATTTAACTTTTACTATATAACTTCGACTTAATTGCTTTACATGTGCGAATGTTATGACTTGAATGCAATTTGAATACAAGTTAAATCGTTACTTAATCTGATTATGTATAATTCGAGTAACCGTGCATACAAGAAATACGTTTATGAAAATCTTTACGATAAAAATGTGCAGAGTAGAATACGTGTCGATTTTTAATAGACGTAACAAAACTAGTTGCAAATTCAAATTGTGCTTGTCATTTTAGTACGATGATTAAACTATTTCGAGCAAATAATTGCAGGCTATGATAATAATGTTATACTCTCGAGCGGTGAATCTGTAAATGCCGAGTTATTACATGTAAGTATTCCATGTTGCGAATGTAATGTAGCGCGCCTTACGCGTACAAGCGCACTGTTACGGTGACCAGCTGACCGATGCGGTGCGATGTCGATACGCACAAGGATTTACAAATTTTCGTACTTGTTAATGTATTATAAGGTAAGCAATTTTCATCACGAGACATTGACACGTCTAAATTATGCGCTGGAAGAATTATTTTAACGAATAATCAATTTACCGGTGATTCGTAGGTAACTACTTGTCACTTAGGTTATGGATAAACTTTTATTTGATGTTAATACAATATTTGTACGTTTAGACGTAGTATTAGTATTATATGTAAATATACTAATGTCTCAACATTATAATCAACAGTATAATCTATATTGATAAAATAGTGTTTTGTTTATAGGTACATCATCAAACATAATGGGAGTTCATGGCCTTTGGCGTTTACTTGATGCAGCAGGGAATCAAGTTCCATTGGAGACACTTGAGGGGAAAGTTTTAGCCATTGGTATATTTTTCAATATACTATATCGTATTATCTCTTATCTCGTATCCTTATGCTTTGATTAACATAATTTTTTTAATCCTCTAGATATTTCCATTTGGATACATCAAGTATTACAAGGATATCAAGATCGTTTTGGTAATCTTAAACCCAATGCACATCTCATTGGTTTATTCAATAGAATTTGCAAGCTAATGTATTACAAGATCAAGCCTGTATTTGTCTTTGATGGAGGTGTTCCAATGCTCAAAAAGGACACAATTGTAAATATTAATTTTTCATGTTAAAGTTCACTTAACTTTTTAAACAGACCGATAGCAACTTCATGTTTGAAGTCATTTGAAGAGTACAGTGTATGCACGCATTAATGAAACTGTACTTTTATCTTGACTATAATATTGTCTGTACATAATTAGTTAGCCGTGGGAACCAGGTAGTGAGAAAAGAGGCTCTTATTCTTTTGTGTTCACAGGCCTTACGCAGGAAACAGAAATCTACGGCCAAGAATAAAGCTACACAGATGAGAACAGAATTAATAAATAACTTGATAAAACATTCTGCTGTAAAAACGGTTCTTAATCCGGAAGAAGAAAATGTTAGTCACAGCTCCACTCAGGCGATCCTGAGCAGTCAGAATAAACAGGCCGCGGACGATATGTTCAAATTACCAGACATGCCAAGCACGTGTTCGACAGAATTAAGTCCGAACGACGACTCCGATTCAGAATCGTCGTCCGTCGAACTGAGCCCACGGAAACAAACGAAATGGATCGGGAATATTCACAATGTCGATGTTGGCAGCACCGAGTTCAAAGCTTTGCCAGCGGACGTGCGCTACGAGATTCTGACTGATCTGAAGGAAACGAGAAAGCAAAATTCATGGGGCCGTTTACACGAGATGCCCGAAGTATTTATCTATTTTCAAAGCTAATGTCGATTGTTTTCGTTTCTTTAAAGTACCTGTGTCCGTTTAGGAGTCGCATGATTTTTCTGGTTTCCAAATGAAACGCTTATTGAAGCGTAGATTAGTTCAGCAGAGTTTAGAGTCCGCGGAGAAAGAAATGGGAGGAAAGTCGTTGACATTGGAGGAATTGGAGAAACTGTTGACTGAACAGGGCATAAGTACTGGTAACCGAGATTGTACTTTTCGCGTGGCGGCTGATAGTACGACCAGACTACTTTACATCAGTGGTATGTTCTTGTACACTTTTATAACGTTTTCGACTGCAGCTGACTATATAATTTTTTTAACAAAAACTTCGTGTTGTAGATAAAAATGCATACATTAAGAGTATTAGTAACAGCCAAAATACAAACGAAGAAAATGTCGTTACTGAAAATAGAGATGAGGCGGAAGAGCCTGTACCTGGCACTAGTAAAGATGTACCAATAGGCGAGGACATGAATGAATACCAACTTGATGATGAATGGGACAGTGATGTTGAAATAACAGCTACGACCATTTCTAAGCCACCTATGGAAGAATCCAGTAACGACACACAGTTCCCAACAGACTGGAAGGAATCGCGACCACCAGCTAAAAAATACTTTGGCAAACACGTTGTAAATCCTGCGCTGTCTTATATGCTAGAATACAGCGGATTGACGGAAAACCAAATATGGACTCTTCTTGAACAACGCAGCAAGGAAGACAGCAAGGCTCTGCAGAAGACCGCAAAACAGTCACAACAATTCGATCTTCTCGAAATAAAGAGCAGCAACAGCGATAGTAAAGATAACGAAGATGGAAAAGAACTTACCGACGTAGATTCTACAGAACCCGTGGAATCGTTAGGTACCCCGGAAATCGAATCTTGCGAATCGGCTGTGAAAGCTGATAATAACTTGTCGTCCGTTGAGATTACAAAAATATCGACGACAGATCCAGAAATAGCGACGATAATCAGTTCATCAGAATCGGACTCGGACTTTATAGAAATTGAAGACGTGCCGACTGTAGATTTCGGCGGTAGCGAGATTAAGAAGAGCACGTCACAACAGGGTATTCAAATAACGTTTAACTCGGATCAAAATCTGGAGGATGACATGTTCGCTGACGTGTTTGGAGCATCGAATAACGAGCCAAAATCCGTAGAGGTAGAATCACAATCTGAAAATATATCAACGAGTAGTGAACAGCTTGAAAAGGTGGAACAAAGTTCTTCCGATCGTTCAAAAATATTGGAAACCGGCATTTTGAATGAAGCAATTGTGGAAACGACAGAAAAGAAGGTTGAAGATCGGCTTGATACATCGAACACTGATATCGAACCACTGCCTGTCTCAGATAGCGATACGGATATTAATAACTTTGAGACTGTAAATACGCAATTGGAAGATACAGATGAGATAAACAGTATTGATAATGCAAATGATTCTAGTCAAAACAATACCGAGGTTACGAATATAGAAGATATTGCAAATACAAGCACATCAAGTACGTCAGTCATGGATCCATCAAACATGACTCCTTTCCCTGCAAACGAAGAGGAATTGCTGTCACTGAAGGTATATAAATATTCGTATGGATCTATTAATATTATTATATTTAAAACACTTGGCACGTTTTACTTTCAGGCACGTTTGGAAGATGAACAATCAGAATTGCTGACGAACATTGGTAAACTACAGAGACAGGGTATCGATATTTCTAAACAAATATCCAGCGAAGCTCAGGTACAGCAATATCAATTAGTAGAGAGGTTCGCAAACTATCAGTGGACTATGCGTGCAAGATAAATTTCTCTTCATAATGGAATATAAAAGGAACCTGTTTGATCGATAGGAACTTTTACGATTATTTGGAATACCATACGTTATAGCGCCCATGGAAGCAGAAGCTCAGTGTGCTTACTTGGAGCAGGTTCATCTCACCGATGGTACGATCACGGACGATTCAGATATTTGGCTGTTCGGAGGACAATGTGTTTACAAGAACTTTTTCGACAGTACCAAAAAGGTCCTACGATATCGTTCTGTCGACATACAACACCATTTCAGTAAGCATAATCATGATAACGCTTCGACAATTGTCCACAGGCTTTTTATTTTAACATAATTAGATGCAATTAAATTTCTGGATTCAGAAATGTATTTTCAAGCTTTCTAACAAGACGTAATATCATGTTTCAGGGTTAACGCGCAACGAATTGATACGTCTCGCTTTGTTAGTTGGTAGCGATTATACCACAGGTTTAACTGGTATCGGTCCAGTCACCGCTTTGGAAATATTAGCAGCTTTTCCGTCAGAAGGGGACGATTTATTGCGAGGTTTAACAAGTTTCTGCTCGTGGGTCACAAGTGGCAGATCCGCGGGTCCCGGAAGAGCCAGCCTGCGAAACAAACTGCAGAACTTGAAAATTCAAAAAGGTTTGTACAATTCCCTTCGATTCCGACGTGTTTTTAATCGAAACGATTCTCTTTGCCGTAGGTTTTCCGAGTCAAGCCGTCGTGCAGGCGTATCTGGTCCCGAAGATAGACGAGTCGAAAGAAGCCTTCAGCTGGGGCAAACCCAACACGATACTTTTATTGAATTATACGCATGAAAAATTCGGATGGACTAACGAAAAGTTCACCGAGATCATGAGACCGATATTGAAGAGATTGGACGAAAAGCAGAACCAAAAGTTCATAGATACATACTTTAGACTGCAGAGCGCAACTTCGAAGTCGATCGACGTTAATTTGAGCAAGCGGGTGCAGAAAGCTGTGCAAAGGTTGAATAATCCGCACATGGAAGAGGAATCTGAAGTCACGGAAACCGCGCGGCAATCTCTTAGGAAGAAAAGACCGATTACGTCAACGGAGGGTAGGAAGAAGAAGAAGGATTCGACGGACACGCAAGTAACCACGGTTACAAAGGTAAACGAGCCGGAAATTTTGTATGCGTCCGCTAGTAGCAAAGCGAACCCCGACGATTACATACCGCAAAGGGAGAAGGACAGGGCTGAAGCTTTGAAGAAAAAATTGCACGCGATAGAGGTAGTTCGAAAATCGAACAAAGGGCTGTACAAGACTAGGAAAGTGAAGCGCTGCGTAAGGAAAATAAAAATAGAAGCTGGACTTTCGGAAAGCGACAGCAGCAGTTCGTAATATTAAGCACGTGAACGATTGGTAAGCAACGTTTGTGTAAATAATTCAGAGATATTTGAATGCGTTTGTCTAAATAAATTATATTTCTATGACATGTGTTCGTAAACTTATTTGAGACGTAAAAATCAATGGTGTATCGTCGAATATAAGCAACACTTACACTCGCAGTCTGACAAGAGATGCAATGGATCCATCTAATGTTGCGCATTGAAATAATAAAATCGCTTTGGTCAAATTTTGTAAATATGTAACTGGACGTTATTATGCTTTATACACTAGTTCCAGATTTTTCTGGTAAATGATTCTCTACTCGTTTCAACTACCTATTCTATTAATACTTGTTGAACGAGCGAACGAGGTATTCAGGAGTATTTTAATATCTCGTTGGTAGTCTTTAACGATTCGTCTACCGGAGTCCTATTACCATGTTCCCTTCGGTAACAATCCGGAAAAGAAGTTTTATTAAATCGTATCGATCAAGATATCATCCTGACCAACGATTGAAATTGTTATTGAAGAATTGATCAGACAGCTGTAAACTCGACTGTCAATCATAGACTTCCGGTAGACGAAGTGTTAACCGAACCGTTGTCGAGCCACGATTGCTTTTAAACGTTTCGAGCTTTTCGACGCAATTGAAGCAGGAACAAGGCCTGTCTGTATGTTAAAAAAGTTGCCTAAAAACCATCGGTTTTTCCTTGCCTCCGAAAGTCAGAAACAGCGTACACCTTGCCATTTTCTCTCGACACAGCTGTGAGCGCGCTTCCGATTCCGGAGAACGTGGTAACGTTATGTCCGATACTCGATAAATAGCTCATAACGTCCTTAGAAAATTCTACCTCAGTCTGCGCCGCCATGGGAAACAGCTGAAAATTTAAAAGACTGGCTTTCCTCATCCGTTTCACAAAAATTGTACGGGATTCATCCGTAAAGTATTCGATGGTCGCTTACCTGATGATGAACTCTACGAGTATCGACCGCTTCTCGTATGTTCTTTCCCGACCAAAGGTTCAACGCCATTGCGATCGCGATACCGGAAGTGATCTTCGTTCCACCTGCGGCACCGACTATCAGACGAACTTCTTCCTTTTCGTCGATCTTTGGAAAAATTGTAACAATGAAGTCGCAGCTACAGTGGCTGTCAAATATGTATATGCGAACACTCTTTAAAATATATATTTTCTAAACTGGACCAAATGACTTGAACTTTTTCGAGATGTTAGAGTTCACCGTACGGTATACTAAAGTCCTTCTAACGTCTTCGAAAAATTTCAAGACACTTGGTCCAGTTTCGAAAAGGTTGTACCGTCTCCATGGGTGATAATAAATGCTGATGTTTTTGTTGCAAGGGCACTTACGACTATCGTTGGACTCATGGAGCTCATGGGTCTTTTCCCCGGACGAATGAAATTGGCAGGTGACGGTGGTAGATCGAAGCCGTTAGTTATCCCTGGAGCACTAAAGTCGTCCATCTCGTCGTTGAAGATTATGCCGGTAGACTTTGAGCGTAGCATAGAGCCAAAGCTATACAACCAAAGTACGCTCTATTAGCCGTTGAACAATCTTTTGTAATTTCTTCAGACTTATAAACGATAGTCAATTTAAAATTTGTTGATATAATTGATCATGGAGTTAGTTATCAAGGCTTTATCAGTCTGATTTATCGAGAAAAGTTTATTAGGATAATATACGTACACCTGGTTTATGGTAGAGGTGACCGATACGGCGGAGCCATCGGGAGCCAACACGGACACGTGCGATGTGCCCGAATCCTCTGGCGTGACCGTAACAGCGCCATAGTATTCCGGACTGTTGTTCGTCGAGTCGTCCTTGATTTTATTTCGAATCCCGTCGGCATACGTCTTGGACGTTAAGTTCTTAACCAATGAATCTAGATAGGAGGACTCTATTAAATTCCGCACGCTATAAATCGTCTCATTTCAAGCCGACGACGCGACGTTTTTCTACTATCGCGACATAATTGTTGCCTGACAATGGCTAGAAGACGCGCGGAGCACGCGACAAACGTGTTACGAGGCTTCGGTTGATTACACGCAGCCGACGATAATTAATTTGCTAAGCAGCAGCGGGTCCACCGTCGGTTTCGCGATAATTGAGACGATTGAGACTGATGTCGCCGCGTATCTCGAACGGCTCGAGTGTTAATTATGTCACCACAAAGAACGTTTACTCAAAGCACTTATCTAAAAGCGGTGTTACACGATACTTAAAATGATTGCTCGATATCGGAGACTCACCGATAGGAGAATAGTCGGGATCGGCTAATTGGGTTCTTTTCGCGTATGCCCATTTGAAGCTTTCGACGAAGCGTTGCCACATGACATTCTCATTCGTGGTGGGGATCAATCCGTGAAGGAGGTTCATGATGAATGTCAGGATCGCTCCTGATCCTGGCGGCGGCGCGGTAACGACCGTCATATTTCCTATTTTTGTTTGAATCGGCGTTCTCCATTTGACCGTGTAATTTCGCAGATCGTCCATCTCCATGATCCCTTTCGCCTCCCTGATCTCCTCGATCACCTTCTCACCGATGGAGCCGTTGTAGAATATCTGCGGCCCGTGAAGCGCTATCGACCGCATCGTTTCCGCCAAACGCGGCCTCTTGATCCTGTCGCCTACCTATATGGGGGGGCAATCTTTCGGTAAACAGGTTGGTTTTTATGCATCGTTGGGCAGGAAGTAAACTGCTCGTTACCTTCCACGTGGAGTTGGTAACCGGGTCGATGAGAATCTCTGTCAAGGTGCTCTGTTCTCTTATCAATTTCTCCTTGCCCGACAGGTAGCCAGCCAGATAATCGTTCACGATGGACCCGGTCTCGCATAGAGCGATCACCGGCTCGAACAGCTCGGACCATCCAATCTTCCCGTACTTGTCATGTGCCGCCTTGTAACCAGCCAGTTCGCCCGGCACAGCAATCGCTAGACCACCTTGTCAGCCGCAGTTGTAACAATGTCGCATTATTATCTACCGCTTATTTTTAACACTTTACCTACCGAACGTACAGTGGCGCGCAAAAGCGATCGTAATACTTTTCGTGCGCAATAACTTTTATCACTCTGGACTAAATGAATTGAATTTTTTGTATGATAGAAGATTAAAATCGCAGTGTCATCATGACTCTTAAAGCTTTTGATCGGATAGTGTGAAAAACCTGCGGACTTTCAATTTGTCGTATCAATTAACAATAAAATTTAAACAAAGCGTTTCGATGATTATCTAGTAGACTAGATATCCACTGGCATCTAAAAAGTATGCAAGCGATTGAAGTCCAATTTGAAAAATGTTACTGCGTTTTAAAAGGCGTACGAATACTTTTGCGGGTCACTGTATGATAACGGCGATACTCAATGTCGCGCGGCAAACGTGAACCACAAGGCAACTATTTTACCAAGAAAAAATCGTTAGCTGGCAAATGATATTTTGCTGCAGCTACCGATGAAACGGTTCATTATTTTCGGCAGATAATGTGTTGATAGAAGTCAATGATCAAACGACAGAGATTTACAGAAAAGTGATCGCGTCATGCTGCTAAAGTTCTCGATCGCGGTATTTCCAAATCTAAGTAAATTATATTTGTAAAGAAAATAAGAAATAATTGTTTGAATTGTTCCATTTCGAGTCGTTACTTCCAGCGGTGATGCAAATGATGCTGGCATAAATCTGATAATTGGATCACGATATAATATGAAAGGATCTCGGAATTCTTTCAAATAATTACTTCAAATGATCGTAAAATGAGATAACATGTTATTTAAATGAATGCTTCGAATAATGTCGTTTGAAATTTATCCAGGTACACTTCGACCTCCAAAGCGTAGTCAAGAGTCACCGATAGCAGGAAAAAGAGGATCACGTACCGAAAGTCGCCAGCGTAGCATTTCCTTTGAACATATTCTCCGACGCTTTCGCGGGAGCAGTCTCTCGAGCATCCAAATATGCCGCAGTCTTCGTTCGAGCATCCCATATTGTCATTAAAAATCCGCCGCCTAATCCCACGCTGGAAGATAGCGAGCGATAACGAAGTTATTTTACGATTTGAATCAAGATGCGAACGGTTTGCCAATAATTTAAAAAATACCTGTGCAAAGACGCGACGCCCTCGCACAGAAGCGCGGCGATCGCCGCGTCCACGGCCGATCCGTCCTTCCTGAGAATGTCCGCGCCGATCTGCGCGCATTCTTGCCCGTTCGTGGATACCGCGGCCTGCCAAAGAGATTCGAACACGTACGCTTATCCGCGTTTCATTCCCAATTCGAAAATGTTACCTTCGCGTACACTCCGTAGTTCCCTTGGTCGGTCGGGTCCGAGTCGGACTTTTTAACGAGCACCACCACCAAAACCACGATGATCACGCCTATCACAATGGCGGCGAGCACCCCTCCGATCAGGAGCTTCTTCTTCCCACACGGCCTGTGACGGGAGATGACATCCGATTATAGTTCCGATGAAATGTTAAACAGTCCCGGCGATAAGCGACCCTTCCTTTCGGGCATAGCGTACTCGTCGAAGGGATTCTTATCGTTATCGGCAACAAAACTCGCATCACCTTCGTGTATTGCATAGGTTTAATTCTGCCTGTTCATGGATTACAATCTTGTACGTAATGATTCACGGTATGCCGTCACCATTGTTCGATCTTACATCTGGATAATTGTCCAATACTGTTTTTAACACTCGAGCTGAATACTACTACTACTACTGCCGATCGACCATTCGTTGCCGATAATTTTATTCAACGATCTTGTACATTGTAGAGTGTATTTTTTTAATTGACAAAAACACAACAATTCGATTACGAAAGCGATGGAATTCGCGGCTCGCTCATACCAATCGGTCAAGCGGTGTTGCAACGATCATCCTAGTCGATGAAAATTAGATGTTAGAATGCCGAATGACTAGACCGAGTGCGGAAGTTATCTGCCGGGATTTCCCTTTCAAATACCATCAATGTTTTTCACAGAATAATATTACGACAACTCGTGGTCGTTCGCGGTTATTTTTTTTTTAATGGAAATAAATTTGCATGGTGTCTTGACGTAACGTGGACAAACCGGTAGGTCTCGGAGTAAGCGATAGATAAGTCTTCCACTGTTTGCACGCAACTCACAAAAACAGGATGCAGATATCACGATCCTTCGATCGATTGGAATGTCGATCGCGAAAGATTCTGTTCGATCGTAGGGACAGCAAAAAATTCGGACATTAAGCGAGCCACTGTACACGGGAGATTCGTGACACGCGCGCGGCATGACATCGTGTCGAAATATCTGCGGCTCAGGAACGCTTTCGCTCCGCACATTCGTCGAAAGCGTGCGGACGTCTAATATAAAATAATTGTATCGCGCCGAGATAATAGCGGGCTTTCGATAATCGTCGTCAAACAAAGATTGTTACATTGCAAATATCCAAGACGTTATTATAGCGCGGTCAAGAACTAATGACAATTGACGCGGCACGCAATCGGCCCATTAGAACGCGGATGCATTCCCGGCGCTCGGTTTTTTCTCCTTTCCCTCGGAACGGATAGAAACGCGACCGAAAAGAAACCGAACGAAACGAACAGCACAACGCGACAAATTAGAAAATATACGGTCGCGTAACGAACAAGTTTTGTTATAACGCGTGAACAACAATCTCCTTGACACTGAGAGACACGCTGGCACGGCGAACGACTGGGCTGTTTGTTTAAAAATTATCGGCGCAAAGCCGATCGAACAGTTCGTTAACGATACGTCTAGAAAATCGACGGAGGAGCGCGTTTGTTGTGACATCGAGGACATGGCCAAAAATGTGTCAGTCGGTCGCCTTACGATCGAGAAAACGCTCGCAGATCGTGATCTCTATGGTACTTCGTTTTCGATAACGGAGCGACTGCTGTCGGCCGTTTCGATGACGATAACGCGCCAGTTTTCCGCGACCAACGAAAACCCGAACGGCGACGGAACGCAATCGATTACACACTTTGGGATATCAAATAGAGAGAAGTATCTTTACTAACCCGATCATTGCTGCGCAAGCAAACACGGCACAGGAGAGCGCTCAACCTTGACTAAACGTTTCGCCAAGCCGATCGTTGTCTCTTATACGTACTCGTTACAATACTGATTCTACCTATTCATCCCCACTACTGTCTTACATTTGATCGTATCATATGCACCACAATTTTCTTTGATCTTCCTGATAAAGACAACCATCACCACGCCATCGACTTCCGCCACGGGATCGGCCCGCCGATCGATCCCCGGCGCCCAGAATTTTGGTGAAACCGTAACAAAATTTTTGGCGCCCGTCGAATTTCTTCGTGTCGTCGAACGGCATCGTTAAAAATATGCGCATGCAAATTTGAGCGGATTGTTGGTTTTGTCATGAAAAAAAATTTCGTATCGAATTTTACGAAAAAAATAGTTGTCGATTTTCGCTGTTTAATTACATAGAAAAGATTTGAAAAAATTAGGCTCAAACTGTTGGTATACGGTTCTGAAAAAATTGTAACATATGTTGGTCTGCATCTTTTGCAACTTGTGCAATAGTCAACATTATTTCCGAAGCTTCAGTGGAACATACTAGTTGTAAAAATTTAAACACTAGGAAAAAATGCAAAAATTTTGTTTATAAAAATTGAAAGGACACCGATGTCATATTTTTACAATAGTAATTAGTAAAATATCATCGGAATAATGGTTGCAGGATATTTTTAGATTTTTCGATTACGCGAACTGTTATTGATAAAAATATATAAACTGATTTCATCGACGTTTTTCTTGCAGAACGCAAATTTTGCTTAAATAATTTTGTTTCCTTGTTCTTCGTTCTATAAAAATAGCGCATGATACTGAACGTTTGTCATCTATATTAAAGTCATCAATATCAATATCGAACATTAGCTTTCGACGAAATTATGCAACCCTTGTTACAATTTTTCCAATAAACGAGTAATAAAGAACAGTCAAGTCATCCAATCTTTGAAATAGCGTCGGAAAAATTAGGCGATTCATACGAGACGCGTCGCGTTACCCTCTACCGGCAACAAGTAGAATCTCGCTGTGTGTAGATGAATGAGTGCAATTCGCTTTGAAAACGGTCAAGTCATTTTCGTGTGTTTAATAGGTTCGTGTGTTCGTTCGCTAAAGTTGAAACGATGACAACCAGGTACGACAGAGCCATAACGGTATTTTCGCCCGACGGGCATTTGCTCCAGGTGGAATATGCCCAGGAAGCCGTCAGGAAAGGTTCCACGGCGGTACGTCGATATATGTAGCTTAACCTCTTCTTCGTGTTTGCGGTGAACATCGGAGAACTCGTTCTGTATTTCCAGCATCGAATACGCCGGTTTTCACTCTGTAAATTCGATCGATGTGCGCTCTCCTTTTATTTCTATGCATTTAACGAATCCGTTTCATATATTTTAGGTTGGTGTTCGCGGTAACGACGTTGTAGTTTTAGGCGTTGAAAAGAAGTCTGTCGCGAAGCTGCAGGAAGAACGCACAGTCCGTAAAATATGTCTTCTAGACGAACACGTCGTCATGGCATTCGCAGGTTCGTTTTAAAGCTGTACCTCCGCGACATTTGTTTTGCCAAAAGTTACCTGGTGTTTTTGCTCGCAGGTTTGACCGCCGATGCACGAGTCTTGATAAATCGTGCTCAAATCGAATGTCAGAGCTATAGATTAACTGTAGAAGATCCTGTTACTTTAGAGTACATAACTAGGTATATAGCAGGTGAGTCAACATAATGTGTACATTCTATCGTTCGTGGATAGTACGATAACTGTACGTATTGCTTTCAGGATTAAAACAAAAGTATACTCAGAGCAATGGTAGAAGACCCTTTGGAATATCGTGTCTTTTAGCTGGATTCGATTACGACGGAGTCCCCCATTTGTACCAAACAGAGCCTTCTGGCATTTACTACGAGTGGAAGGTATAACCATGGCGCAGTTCTCCAAAATTATCAAAGCAATCAAAACATATTGTTTGTTTCTTTACTTAGGCAAATGCTACGGGTCGAAATGCTAAAACAGTCCATGAATTTCTACAAAAATATTACACACCGGAAGAAGTGGCGACCGAGAAGGGTTCTATAAAGTTAGCTATCAAAGCTTTATTGGAAGTAGTACAATCTGGGCAAAAGAATTTAGAGATTGCCGTGATGCGACGCGGTCAACCACTACAGGTATAAAATTTGCAGTACGATTGGTAACGCATTTGTTTAAAACCGTATTCTTTATCGTTAATATGTTTACCGTTGTAGATGTTAGATTCCGATATTATTGAAAAATATGTTACCGAAATTGAGAAGGAGAAGGAGGCAGAGGCTGAGAAAAAGAAGCAGAAAAAGTGATGTCTCTGTATAGAGTTAAGCTTTTGCTATTCATTCGTTGTTTCATATAAAATAAATACACAGTGTATAGCTAAAAATTGGAACAAAAATATCGACGATCTTTTTTTATTTATATTCTATAGCTGTGTCCATAAGAAGTATGTATACATTTATGTATATTTTTAAATACACAATCAGAAATTGAAGCAGCGTTCTACAGCATCTCGAATTGTTTTTCATTATTAAAACTAAAAAAAAAAGAAATATTGTTTGGCGTATGTGGTTACAGTGTGAACAAATAATCTCTAGAATTCTTGTTACGATTTTTAGTAAACTGCAATAAAGTTACATTTTGTACAAATTAATTTAATATACATACAACATTTATTACATATACTCCGAATACAATATTATGCTATGATGCTACCACGATGATTAAACACCTGGAATGATGGAAGGTTCCGTAGAGTTTCCCAAGACTTATTTTCCAAGTCGACCACTGCCCGAATTTCTTTGAAATCCCCGGCTATGTACATGATACCGTACATAACCATAAATAAGCTGACAATGCCTTGTATTAAGATCTAGAATACGTATATAATGTTATTAATAGTGTATCTTATAAAGTAAACTTAGTAATCGTTCAATACTTACGTCAATTGGTAAAGTAGTAAACTCTTGCTCCGTTATTCGTAAATAGGAACGATCTGGAAAAATATTTCATTTAACCTAACACATTATATATTCGAATAACTGGAATGTTAGATGCATGAATGATACATACGCTGCGCAGCCGAATAAGCGGCATGCAGTATCGACAATATACCGATGAATGTTATAAGTTTATGTACTGTTGTTGCAGGCATCGTGTTTATTATGACACCTCACAAATTACTAGTTAAAAACAATCATCTGTTCGATACATCGACCTTTTAAAGTCGATGGTTCATGGTTCGATATTAGCTCAATCGACTGTAACGCTGCAACATTTTTGCGGTGAAACGTTAAACTAAACGCGACTCCTTCTGACAATCTCTTAAAAAATTAATGTAATATATAATTGTTTATACAATATTGTAAATAAATTTAGGAATGAGAAGCTCCTTACACGCATTGTCAAAATGCTGAAAAGTCAAAATCGACTGTTGATAATTTTGTATACTAGTTTGAGTATTTTGCTACTGCATACAATGGCGCTGTACGCACTTTTAAACAGAACATCGATATTTTGCAGATTTAAAACAGAAGAGAATAAAAATTAATATATCAAAACTTTTAATAAGCAAGCATAATAACGATTACTTAATGGTACACGAAAAAATATTTGTAAATTATGAAATTAATATTTCGACAGTTGCATTTGTACATATTTTTTATTAAACGGATTTATACATTGCGTAAAAAACAATTTACGCAACAGGATCATCACCCTTAGTCGTACGCGTGTAAATCAATTGTGCATGGTGTTGCACAACCTGTTTGATAAGTCCGTTCTGTTGCAATTCGATCAGTGCTCTCCTGGCAAGCGAACCACGAATCTTCAATCTTTCACTGACAATGGATGGTGTGATCAACTTGTATTTTGCCACATCCAACAACAATTTGTCGTATGTACTAACGTCGAATAACACTTGGTTATTCAATTTGTCGCGTACTTTTCCTTTGGACCACTTCTGCAATAACAAATTAAGAGGTGTTAATAATCATCCGTTCATATTAAATCAATAGACATTGAAACATAATTTCATGGTCAATGTATTCTCATCGGCCGTAGAAGAAAGATATAATTTAACCATTGAAACATTCTCAGACAATATTTTCAGATACGATTGAATAAAAAGTACAACCTTCTTCTTGGCTTTACCGCCGGATCCTCCCTCTTTCTTCTTTTGGGTCTTCTGGGGTTGCTTAGAAGACCCCTTCGTATCCTTTTTAGGCGGCTGAAAAGAAAAAATGTAATCAGATAAAATGTTCGAAGCATTATAAATTATAGGTCCAGAAACGGAGTGGACATCAGGCTCATTAAATCAGTATTTTGCTATCACGAATATCTAGCATGAGTTTTTCATCATGTGAAATTAATGCCTGTTCAGAACAAGCACGGTTGTTTTACGATTCACTGAAAGTGCATTGTTATTTAAAAAAACAAATTATAATGAAGTGTATCGGATGCACAATGTACACCATGTGGACAAAGTCACTGGACAAAGGTTAGTCGCTTAATCACATGGGAAATAAATGCTATTTCCCGTATAAATTGTTTTAGATAGAAACTTCACTGTGCACTTTTAGAAAAAACTTCACGTTTAGGGTTATTTCGAATTAATTACAGTAGAAAACAATAAGGAAAAATGTACACCGAATACTCACCATGATGGCTGTCGATTCGGAAAGAAAAGGGAAGTACGCTGATCGCCATGTCTAAATCGTATTGGCATCAGCGACCTCTGTTTCACTACGTTAGTCACTTTTGTTACCGATTAAAAGCCGAGATTATTTATCGAGAAGAATTACGTATCATGACTTAAACAATCCATACATAAATTATAACTGATTAAGGAAATTATAAATTAAATATACGAACGTGTTGTAAACTTATGTTGAACTGTCAACCGCTCGGCATTAAAGATTGTTATATATAGATTTAAAACTCGATTTTTAAATACAGTAATTTTTAATTCGCATGCGTAAACAAGTTTCTATGCTTGAAACTTTTTCCTTTATAAAAATATTCTCCGAAGCGTTATTAACAAGTTATTAACGAGAAATACTAACTAATGAGAGGCGAGCTCCTTTCTCATTGGTCACAGAATTTTCATTAATTACTCGCAAACAAAGCCACGGACAGAATTTGCTCTAAGGCAAATGTTACTTTGAACGACTTCAGAAACCCCGCGTTTCCGATTGTCAGTGGCTTTTGGTACATTTTATATAATATATATTTTATAATATTAGATACGTATATTAAATTCTACTGTGATACATTTTAAATATTGCCATAATTTTTTAACTGTTTAATTTTGTTGTTTAATTTCGTGGCCGAAATCAACAGGCATATCCTAGGCTCCATAGGAAGTGTATAGTTTCATGCCTAGTGTAGTACGTAATCTGTGGCTCAGGAGTGGCTGCAGCGTGTTAAGCATGGCGCTCTGCCAAGCATTTTCGGAGCCCGGTTTTCTACCTTTTTGACGCGTTCGCAACATGCGTTTGCTTTAAGAATACCATTTGATGCCGCCAAATCCATCCTGAGTCTTCGCTTTTATACGCAGCTTCGCACTAAAAAGGTATTTTCCATCGCATAAGTCGGGCTCCTGTAAGGTTAAGATACCTTTCACCGTTGTGACGTGTCAATTGTGTTTTTATTTGGTGCGACTTTTTAATAGGTCTATGTTTGATCGTGGTAACCGTAATCAGTCCGTCATCGAAAAGATTCTTTAGAACGTTGCGACCAATTCGTGAGGCACAATTACGGGTGTTGATCCAACCGGTATTATTCACTGATAAAGCAAACTTCTCATATAATCAGCTGTGTGGCCAGCGACTTTGCTCGCAACATATTTTTAATTATGTTTGACAATTGTTTTCAACGACGCGTGTAATTCGCGTGTAAACTGTTCTATCGTTGTGCATGTTGAAACAATCGAGCAATGTTTATTCAGAAAAACGACATTTCGGAGTAACATATGTAGCATCTACAGTCAGTCACAAAAGTGTACATACACGCCCATCAATTTTAGACCCGACGAGAACGATAACTTTAACACGTGTTTCGATGTTAGATTGTTTATGAATAGATCTCGAACATGTATTAAAAAGGTATCACCGTTTATTGAATTTATTAACATGAAAACGAAGAAAACGTTAGAAAGCTGCGTACAAAAGTGGGAGTAATAATTATTTTAATGTTTTCTAGATCCCCTGCTGGCTCCAATAACAGCTTCCAACCTTCTGGACGAAATTAAAAAGGTTTTGTAAGATTGATTATGATTTTGAATGAAACATTTTTGTCCGAATGTATCATATTAATGAAGTTTGTCTTTTATAGGGAGATCATTTGTGAAAAAAGCCCTGGCAATTTTGAAAAATGCTTCCCCTTTCGCACAAAGACCAGAGGAATCTGGGGAGCCGGATAAAGAAGAAGCTACTAGGATGGAAACATCTGATATTTTCGGACAAAAACACTAGGAATTTGTTCCTATTTCTGCTGCTGAATCTGTCGTTCGCGTTCGTTGAATTATTGTACGGAGTATGGACGAATAGTTTGGGCTTGATCTCGGATAGCTTCCACATGTTCTTTGATTGCACCGGATTATTGTTCGGCCTAGCTGCATCCGTTATTACGAAGTGGAAGGCGAACGAACGGTATTCCTACGGATACGTTAGAGCAGAGGTGTTGGGAGGCTTCGTTAACGCTCTATTATTATTCTTCATTGCCCTGTTCATCATGTCGGAAGCCGTAGAACGATCTATCGAACCGCCAGAGGTGAAACACGAGAGACTCCTCGTTGTGTCCGTTTTGGGGCTGCTAGTTAATTTAGTAGGAATATACGTGTTCCATCATGGACACGGGCACGGTCATGGATCGGGCCATGGCCATTCTCACTCCCATTCTCACGGTGGCCACGGACACTCCCATTCGAACCACAGTCACAGCCACGATCACCTCGACATCGAGATCGATCCTTCCTTCAGTGGCACAAATTCTCAGATCATGAAAGGAGTGTTCCTGCACATCCTGGCAGACACTTTAGGATCCGTCGGCGTGATCGTATCCGCAGTGTTGATGCGCCTGTTCGGCTGGTTCATAGCCGATCCGATCTGCTCGATGTTGATCGCAGTATTGATAGTTTTAAGTGTGCTTTCGCTGATGAAAGACTCATGGGAAATATTAATGCAGAGGCAGCCGACGGCGCTGGACCACGTTCTGCCGCAGTGTTACAACAAAGTGACCCAATTGGCTGGCGTGTACAGTGTACAAGAACCGCATTTCTGGACCTTGTGCTCGGACGTCTATGTCGGGTGTTTGAAGTTGGAAGTGGCTAGAACAGTGGACCCCAAGTACGTCGTGGCGCACACGCAGATGATATTCCAAGCGGCTGGCGTAAGGCATTTAACGGTTCAGCTCGACTCGGCACCTATGTGATCTAGGAGAGACGTTAATGTCATGAAGTGTTCTTACAAGTGCTCCAAGACCGTATCCGTCTGCGGGGTTTGCCAGAAGCATACCAGGAATTTAGCCGTGTTGCAGAACATCCCTGCCATTCTGAAGCTGTGCAGACGCATTGTTCTGAGTAACAGTAAATACCAGCTCGGATTACAAATTGTTTGAGACCGTCACAGGACACCGGGATCCGAACATACCAACGACTACATTTCACTTGCAACTCTCATTCCTTCATTTTTTTTTTTGCTATTGTACATATGTAGGACATTGAACGACTATTCTTTGCCGAATTAAAAAAAGAAATCGATCTTCGTTTTACGGAAACTACGATTATACCATAACTAACTCGGCCACCGTAAGTCACAGATTAACTTTTGTATCTCTGTTCGTCGAAGCCTTTACATAAGATTGCATTTAAATCTTAGGATGAAACTACTACTGGTGCATAATGTTAATTAGGATTTTTTACGATCGCAGGGCTAGCGTCGGAACAGCGTTTTCTAATTTGCATTAGGTTGTCGCCATAAGTTTTTGTGCGCATCGTTATATTTATAACGCGGAACTCGAGCGTTATGTAGACAACTAGTCATTATTAACGAAAGAGAGTGTGTGGAATCGCAACTTTATAACATGTTATATAAAATCGAGATCATTACGTTTCTGCGAAGTCACGCTGTCCTCGATATTTCTATTTATGTTGTACGCACGATCAAGCGGCGATCATGCGATGATTGATATTCAGTGCTCAGGCAGTGCTCGGGCCTGTTACGACATGTAACTCCAAAGGTAATATAGCTGCTGGCAAGTAATTTAGATTCGTACGAAAATACAGATTGAACGGAGCTAAAACTCCGTCGACTTTGATAGTTGATAAACGAAACGTAACAACCTGGGGCTCCGCGAGCGAACTTTCGCGTAATATCAAAATGAGTGTACCGTAGAGAATCCGCGAACTTTTACGAAACGAGCATGACATTGTATCACATGTTTTTCACGAGAACGGTCAATCGTCAACGCATCATTTTCATCGGCGCGACATCATCATCGATGACCCATCAAGCGGAAAATAATTTATCGAAACGAATAAGACAGATAGAAACATAGCTGCGCGAAAATGGCATGGAAATAAACGAAGCTTTAAATTAAGAACAGTTCAACGGGATTGCGTTTTTTTTTAAGTCGAATAGAATTTTTACTAACAACACCGAGAATCGTCGGCACGGCTCTGCGTGAATCGTAAGGATAATCAGGACATTCCATGTACGCCCGAGGGCGGTGTTACCGGCGTTACGGCCGAAGTTGTGATGTTGCACGGAGCAGCAGCGATTGGGAACCGATTTAAGCACGGCAGAGATTCTTCTATACGATAATCGTGCGTGTACAAAAAGACGAGAGAACATTACGGACATCGGACACTTTTATTTGCGAGGCGTCATGCGATTTTCCAGGATGAAAGTGGAACGAGTTATTAAAATTACGAAGTTTTATTGTTACGTTTTATTAACATTATTGTATAGAACGAGGACGGAAGGGGAGGAACCTCAGCATCGACAGAGTGTAAATAATAAAGAAACAATACTTATACTTGTCTCTCTTGTCGACCAATGAAAAATTCACAGTTTTGTAAATTCGCGGGACTGTTTCATTAATTAAACAGTGTATTATCTCTGACGTGGAGATGGTGGATGGTCGACGGGAAATAATCGGACCGCTTGAAACACATATTACATTTATTTGAAGGATATGTATACACATATAAATACATAAATATTTATAATAAAATCGCTGAAGCCGATCCGACCGTGGGCGTCAGCTTCGCCCGCACGGTGTCACAGCGTTCATCGTTAAAACGGCTCGCAAATATAACAGATCGTACATTTAAATATCTCGTCCGCCCCTGTACGGTGTCGATCAATGCGTCTTTTTTATATACACATAGTAAACTATCAAAAATGAAAAATCGTGAGGAACGCTTGCCCCTGGGATACCTAACGAGGGGGGCTCGCGCGAACCGTCGCGCGTCGACCTCAACGCTGGAACAGATCATTGAAACAAAGTCCGCGAACTTCTCGAGCCGGAGAACCGTCCATCCGGGTTGCCGTGGTCTTCGAAAGAAGAAATACGAGGTACGTCAATTATCAGGATAAGTAATACGAGAAACAGTGTAGATAGATGTTCAAGGGTTGACGCGATATTTTATTTTTTAATTTATTGAGAAATTTCTTTCTTTCAACCGTGAATTGCACATATAAATATGAAAATTAATTACGAACAAAGCAACTGCTTTCGTCATTGAGAAATTTTCTATATTTAAATTAAAATTGTTGCTTTCAAGAGCAATCTGTCAGATCTCGCTGAATTGTCTACTTAAATATGAAAAATTGATCACAAATTATTGTTACAAGGGTGTTTTAACAAATTCAGTACTTTGCAAATAAAAGGTAAGACTTCTACGAGCACAAGTATCTCAAAACTTTTCTCTAAATATTAAGAGAACCGTCCATCGTTTCCAAGAACGTTTCAGCTCCCATTAAAAGATGCAAAATGGAATAAGAAGAGTTCCGTCTCCTAAATAGACTTTGAAAAGATCCAACCTCTCGACGAACCTCGGACCTCTCCTCCTGTCGACGAGACCGTCTCGCGGCCTACTCTCGAATCGTTGGATCGGCGAGCAACGCTCCTGCGCGCACCCCTCGCGATTGGACGATAAAAGGTGATCGAAAAGAGTTTCGTTCCGTTTCGCGAAGTAATCGCACGTGTGGACCGAAGAGGAAATCACGGTTCGTGGAACTGTGTCGCGCGAATCTGAACCGATTGCCGATCGGACAGGTGCATGGCAGTTTAACAGCGCGACCCCCATACAGTCGTCTGCTGGCCGCAGTTTCCCCCATAAAGGATCGCGTGAAAATCGCACCCGGTTCGCCGATCAATAGAGATCGCTGGATCGCGCGCTTACCCTAGAAAGGTGACGAACTTGTTGATAAATACCGGCCTAGATCGCGGTCTACGATTTAACGATTTTGGCAGTCGTGTTTGCACGTCCTTTCGTTTCACCTGTCTCTCCATCTTCTCTCTCTTTCTCTCTCTTTACAATAGCCGTTCGCTCTTAATAATATAATAGTCCGCGGAACACCGGACACGTTTTTTTTTTATCTCTACGCGCTACAATATAGAATATATAATATATATATATCTATAAAATTTCTTCAAGTACCCAACAAACGCGCCCCCTATCGTCCCCCCGTAAAGCCATTTTCACTCTCGGATCGTCGATTGCCCGTCGAATCGATCGTGTTAACACTCGATAATCCTGATTCAAGAATTCCTATGCCTCTAATAATAATAATAATGACGATAATAATACAATAATAATCCGTGATGTGATCGGTGAGTCGCAATAATGACGATAATCATAATAATATATTACTCTGAGTCGTATTTTACAGTCCATCTAATAACAACGAACGTATCTAGTTTGCAACAGCCTCTTTCGTGTTTCGTCCCGCCGCCGCCGCCCCCCTCTGTTTTATAATCTGTCGGTCGTGCGACACCCGTGAAACAAGGACACCTGGACCCACGTGGTATACCCGGTGATTCGTCGTTCGTGGAGGGCGACCCGCTCGCGCAAAAGGAAATCACAGTAAGACGGAGATCCAGAAAGTGTGCCGGCCCCATCGATCCTCGCCACCGCCGCGTGTCCGTAAAATCGTTTCTTAATCATCCTAGGCTGCCTCTTATGGCTAAAAATCGTCGACGATACACGCCATTCGAAATTACGATCGACTCGTCCTAATGCTACGCTCTTACGTCCTCTATCTCTAGGTGCCGCTCTTTCTCCCGCCCCGAAGATCCGTTTCACCGGATCGATCATCCCCCAATTCACGATCCTCGTGTGTCATCGTCGGCTACCGTCGTCGGCCACGACGATCCCTCCTGACCAGCCAACTAAGTATCCTCTAAATTCGCCGAGCGTCACCCGCGTCTCGGCGCTCACTTCTTCTTCGCCTTGCCGTTCTTCTGGACCTTGGTGATCTTCAGCCGGCAGTTCGACCCGCCGGTGTAGACCACCTCGGCCCTGCCGCCCTCCTCCGCGGCGGTCACCAACGCCTTCACCGACTTCACGTGGACGTCCTTCGCGCTGATCTCCAACGAGGTGCCGGGGAACCGGTCTCTGACGCATTTCCCGACGCTCGACGCCTGGGTCTCCGTCAGCTCGACGCCGTCCAGGCACAGCCAGGTGAGGTACTGCAGGTGCGTGACGAGCGTCTGCACGAAAACGTGCTCCATCTGCACCTTCTTCGCGCTGTCGGTCACGATCAGTCCGTTCGCCTTCAGGAAGCTCAGGTTGCACAGCTTCAGGTACTTGGCGATCTGCCGCATCGTCTTGTCGCTGTCCTCCAACGTCACCCGCCAGAAGTTGATCCTCAACGACTGCAGGTTGCGGAAGTGCGAGGACAGACAGCCGAAGAACTGTTGCAGGATCTTGTCGTCGATGAACAGCAGCGAGCCGCTGCTGCCGCCGATCGTCGACTTGTCCAGGGACAGGTCGAGCTCGCTGAGCGCGGTGAAGCCGGCCAGGAACGGCAGCAGGAGCGGGCCCCGTAGCGCCAGGCGATCGTTCACTGTCACCTGGAATCAGAAATAATGCGCTCAGCTTTGTCCACCGCAATTTCATCGTCCTCCTTCGGCGGCGTCGTCGCCGTTGTCCCTCCCCCCCGGCTTTTTGTTTTCTTTTTCACGAGTCGCCGGATACCGGTAACGAAGACGAATGGGAATTTCCGGGAGAATTCTGATCATCGGGAGGATCGCGGGAATGAATGGTTGTACCGCACTTGACTCGGGGATCCGACGGATTCGACTGGCGTGGTCCGACGGCTCCGAGGATGTGCCGCGAGAGTCTTGCCCGGATGTGAATAGCCTTCGTCGCGCTCGGAAAGGGGATTTCATTCATTTCGGCCGACTGCGGTTTTCATGCGTTTTCGACACGAGTGAGTAGACATTTATTATCATTATTCGCAATTTGTTAATATTGTTCAAGGGAGAATTTTATCTTTTATTGTCATACTGTTCTTAATATTATAAAATTGTGAGGAAAAATTTCTGAGTAAACCAGGAAGTATTCTTCAATATTATACAGTGCTTAATATTATAAAATAATGATTAAAAATTTCTGAGTAATCTGAGAATTATTCTTCAATATTACAAAATAATAAGTAAATATTTCTGAGCGAGCTAGGAAGTGAACTAGGCTCGTTCATTATTATACCGCAATGAGTGAACATTTCTCGGTAGACTAGGAAGTGTACTTCATTATCCGTAGCATCGTGAATGGAAATTTCTGGCTAGAAAGTATTACTGCAATCTTTTGGTTCAGGGAAAGAAACTTTCTCATTTCAAGCTTCGTAAACTCAGCGTTAAAGGTGAGAGTTCGCATAAATATCTGCACTCTGGTTATGACAAAATTAGGTATAATAAAAGATAACAGAGTTAATATAATATCAGCATAGCATATCCCGATTCATTAAATAAGAATAAACGTATAATTTCTCCACGATTCAATATTATACAATTGTGTATAAAAATTTCAAAATAGGAAGCCTGTCTTCTCTTTCCGAGAAAGAAAGTTTCTTATTTCAAGCTTCGTAAACTCAGAAATGAAAATGAGACTTTGCATAATTATCTGCAGTCTGGTTGCCAAGAAATTGGACGCTATTTACAATGCTAGGAAAATTAAAAGAATTTAAAAAGATCGACACATTTTCGACTTCTTTAAACGATGAAACATCGTTGTCGAATTTTATATCGATCTCGAGGGGCTGAATAACACTCTTATCTTTTTATATCTTCGTTATGAATTATTACTTATAACACTTGCTAGATATTATATTATTATCAGTGAATTTTACGTGAACATAATACATATATTATATATCTTTAGGTAGACTGGCAGGTGTAATCACTAGAATCAGTACTCTCAGCACTAATAACGAGAAAGCCGGTCCCTTATCTCAATCTTCTATTACCAAAGGCGACACTCGTAAACAGGAAAATGATAACAAAAGTTCGGGCAACGATCCGCGGTGTAATCAAGAGTTCCTCCAATTCCAAAACTTCGGCGTTTAATCGAAGCTAGTTGTTCCTAATTGTTCCAATCAAATATTAGGTTGTCCCATAAGTTTCCTCCGCGCTATGCTATGACTCTAAGTGGCTGTATTTATATAAATATGCGGGCTTATCGCTTGTCACTGGAAACGAGACTTGCATTTTATACCAAATTGTGCATCGAAAACGCACTTATCGGACACCCGAATAAATTCGGTGCATTTCTTACTCGCGAACGTTTCGAGACTGTGCCATCGAGTCGGTTTGCCGACACGGTCCCCGGAAACCAGTTCCTCACGGATGGACAACCGCGGGCTAGACCGCAAACGAATCATCCTTGGCCTCGAGTTACGTATCATCCGGTTCGGGCCGGCTCGAATGTCTCGGCAACTCGATACTTCGACTTCGGCGCTCCGGGGACCTGCTGGTAATCGTACGCCTAACTGGCCGTTTCTCCGGTACACGCGTACGCACTTAGAACCGTAGAAACCTAAGGGGCGGATTCTGAAGCTTTTTAAAAAAGAAACTACTCTTTGTGTTTTCTGCGAAAGGAAATAAGAGTGCGTTCAGGGATTTTTTTGGAATATCTTGAGTCTCTGAATTCTTGGAATTAAGAAGGTCGCTGGTTAATTATTAATTATAGGATTTTCTTGATATTTTTATGTTCTTGTATTCATATTTCGGAGCACTTGAACGTACTCTCTAAATTATATAATTGTAATTATAATTTTATGATTATAATTTTCCCAGATAATAGAGCTAAAAGTACGTGAATTTTTAATTTCCTCTACCTTAAAACAAACTTCAAACTAAACTAACTTCACTCATTGCAAACTAATTCCTCCGTCCATCCAAAACAAATTGAAACAATGATATTTGTCCAGCGAAGCTTCGTTGTCTCTGAACAATCGCGAGGAATCGTTTCGCGGAGACTCTAAGCTCGCATACCACGCGAAGGCTGAACAAACGCGTCGCACCCCCGGGGAACCGGAACATCCCCTTAAAAAGCAATATCCCGAACAGGAACGAGGTCCTCCAAAGACGAGGCAGCGTCAAAATGAAACTGCAAGCACTCGGAGCGATCCCCAATGGCACGCGGCCGCCGTTAAAATCGCGGAGGACCGCTGCGGAACCGGCCTTAAACCGTCGCAGCGTCGCTCGTCCAATTTGCAATGATCGCGGGAAAGATACGGGAGGAACTCGTGGCGGATGCCTCTACTTAAGAAGAGCGAGAGCCCGGGTTGTTTGTCCGCCGTGTTATCCGTCGGAAGTCTTCCCTCGCCACGGTTTCGTCGATTCGTTACGGCCAACCGTCTAAATTCGTAATTACGAAACTCGGCGCGGCGAGGGAAGGGGAACGGAAGCCCTTTCATAGCCTTCGATCGGGGCGGGGGACCAGACGTTCCTGGACCGAAAGAGGATTACACTTACTTGGAAACCGGCTAGCCTGAGGAACACAATCGCGGGACAGGCGGGCGGCGGCGCGGCCCTCAGGAGCTCCGCACCGGCGTCGTCGCGACGCCCTAATCTCGCCAGAGGACCCTCGTGCACGGCCAGATGCAGCCGGGCGTTGCACAGGCTCAGCTCGCGGACGCTCGTGTAACGGAGCAGCTCCGAGAACACCGCGAGGCTGTCCGATTCCTGGAAACCACGAACTTTTATTATAGATCTCATCGTAGAATTTGTTACTATAACTAAGACGGTTCACAGTCGTACATTTCATCGTGTTGGCGATGGTAATATTAACGCATTCGTATCGGGATATTTTTCATATTTGAGCAATGCAAAGATATTTCAATATATGTGTATTGACACATTCGCATCGGGCTATTTTTCAAACGATGCGAAAATGTTGAATTCACCCTTTGAACTCGAAGCCATTTTTACTGTAAATCTAAAATAATTTCCCTGGATTATAATATTTCTATTTTATACAACAGAGTGCATTTTATGTATACGTAATTGATTCTCGTGATTCGTACTCACAATTCCACTTGTAACAATTTTTTAAATCCAAATTCTATTAGTACAAATATTATTTCAAAACGTGATAGAGAAATTTCAGTGCCAAGGGTTAAATTAAATTTGTTCGGTACAATACAGTTTAGCAATTTAATTTTTCTGCAATAGTTCAGCATAATAATAATAATGGTAACAGTAATAATAATAATAATAATTATAATAATAATAGAGTCACAATAAAAATGAAAACGACGCGATCACGTCGAAGCGGTTCGGGTTACGTATACCCTTCTTCAATAGGCGCAGCGTTAAGGAAGATAAAGAGCGGGACGGCTTGAGCTATCGGAACAGCGCGACCCAATTAGGCGACACGGTTACCCGGGGAAAGGCGTCATTAAGTATCTCCTCGTGGCAGCTTCAAAATTGATCTCGGCGTACGTTCGACGTGGAACGGCGGCGACGCGCTTCCAATTTGCTCCGGGGGTTTCTCTAACGTAACCGAGCCTTTTGCGATAGTCCGAACTGCGCGCTCATCTCTCCCCCCCTCCCGCCTCCTCGGTCGGAAGATTTTACTTTGAAGTGTACAGGGTAGTTTTCGCGATAAAGCCGTAGGGGAGAGAGAGAGAGGGATCGGCAAGTGGCGCTCGAAATCGAAGCGGGACGTCAAAGCGTCTCGTCCCCCCCTCCCCCTCCCTTTCCCGTCGTCGTCTCGCCAAACCTTCGAGTTGTCAAGGGACTCGGTCGCTCGTGTTTGCGAATATTAGATCAACGCGGCCGCCTTTTATATTTCCTCGGGAAATATTTGCCGGCTAATGAACGCAACAAGTGTCGCCCCGGTAAATTGAAACGCGGTGTTTCGCCGCCGACGAATCGATTCGTCAACGATCCGCGAAGAGGCTCGCGACCCCCTCGACGAGCATCGCCCGTCACGGTAATTTAGAAATGATTAATGAGGTAATTGTCCGTTTACTGTGAATGCCTCCTTTTTAGGCAGAATAAAAATTTATTTTTATGTTGTTAATAATTATGGAATTAAATTAGTACAGGTACGCGAAAAGTGCTATTCAAATATCACTGGATTCATATATAAAATTGTGAAGATGCATCGTGGAGTTGATAATATTGTTACACTATTCTTGACTTAATAGGATTTTTAAAAGAAGCAATTTATTTTTATTTATGTATCTTGCTATCTCGGAAATTGATTATAGCCTTCAGAAATTTCTATTCTTCATAAATAAGAGATACGAGTCCAAGGAGAATATCCTTCCTATATTTAATAATTTTAGTGACTTCAAGCTTAAATTCTTTTATTATTAACAATTAATTAGAAAAATCTGTAAAAATATTATTAAGTCCTTCAAACGTCTTCAAAATTTTATAATTAGCCTAGTGATATATTTATAATTTACTGATATAGTTATAGTCTAGCGATATTTAGTAACATCGTATCCGCAATTAATTATCGTTCCAACAGCTAAGAAAATAATGAATCGTCGCAGTAAACCGCGGGACACCGTCGCGCGCCAAATTGGCACAAGGAAACCGTCTGCTCTGAAAGCTGGCTGGAGCTTGTCGGAGCTGTCGCCCCGGAAAAACGCAACAAGTCTCGTAAACGTGCATTTATTATGGAGCACTTGTTTGTCGCGTGGCTGCGAAGAGAGAGAGAGAGAGAGAGAGAGAGAGAGAGAGAGAGAGAGAGAGAGAGAGCGACTATGTGCGCGGAGTGCCGCTGACAAGTCCACAGAGTTAACTATTCCGTGTGGGGCACGACAAGCGGCAGGGCGGCATTTGGCGAATCGGCTTTCGTTCCGCAACGTTCCTCCGTAATTATTAACGACGGTTTCACCGTCGTCGGCTTTCAACGCCCCCGACACTCGACGTCGTCTATCTTTCCATCCACGAAAATTTCGGCGATCTCGACGAGACCGCGCGGCTATAATGTCGCTCGCTGAGAAAATCATCCCCCTTGTTTCTGCTAAAACCCTCGTTTTTATTATTCAACCCTTTGGGCGGTTACGTGTTTTGACTCGCGGTGTACACCTGTATGATGTATATAAATTCTTATGTGGGGATGACGATTATAGAATTGATTATTATAGAATTAAAATTATAGAATTATAATTGTAAAATGACGATTATAGAATTGATTATTATAGAATTAAAATTATAGAATTATAATTGTAAAATGACGATTATAAAATTGATTATTGTAGAATTAAAATTATAGAATGTCAATTATAAGAAGAAATAACATTTCGTGTCACATAATATTATATCTATATTATATATTATATCAATATTACATTGACATAATAATTAATACCATACATTTACTCTACACTCAATATACTCAATAACACCCATCGCGATTAAACGACAACATTTTCCACCCCGACATTTATTATAATCGTCACGTAAGGGTGGCGACATTCCGTGCCGCGACGCGTATTCCCGTTAATTCGCAACAAGTGCGGGTATTTATTTTTCGATTACGATAACAAAAAAAAAAAAAAATCTCGTCACGCTGTTCCGCCGATCGCGTCGGGGAGTTCGGTTGATCGCGTCGGGTCCGACGCGCAGGACAACGTGTTAAATCGCTGCGAGGGCTAACATACAGGGCTTTAGCTACGCGCGCGCGCGCGCGCTCGTCGATGAAAAATACCAGAAGCGGTCGCATAAATCCGATGACTCGGCGGCCGCGCGCGGCTACGGGCTCCTTTTAAATGGAAATCGGCCCCGGCTCGTGACAGCCCGAACAATAACCGCGGGGGGAGGGGGGAGAATGTCGCGCATCGACTGCCTCGCTAAAGAGAGATGTATGGAGGGAGGTGGACAGAATGAGAGGGACGTATAGAGAGAGGAAAAGAGATATATAGAGAGAAAGATAGAGAGAAAAAGAGAGAAATATATAGAGATAGATAAAGAGAAAAAGAGAGAAATATATAGAGAGAAATAGAGAGAAATATATAAAGATAGATAAAGAGAAAAAGATATATATATATATATATATAGAGAGAGAGAGAGAGAGAGAGAGAGAAAGAGAGAAATATAGATAGAAAGAGATAATAGAGAAAAAGAGAGATACACGCAGGCAAAGACAGTGGTAAAGAGGGACGGCGTGGAAGGGGGGCGTTCCAACGAGCAGCATTGTTTATAATCACCCCCGCGAGTTAAATTAAATCTGGCCGGCACCCCCACCCCCGTCCATGCGCCGGTCATTGTTTCCGCGCGTGATATCGCCGGGCCGCCGGCAGGATTTTACGGTTGTACAATTTATCCGGGGGGATATTCTGCGAATTACGCGCTTTTCGTGCCGCATCGGCCCCGCGTATGCCGCGTCCCCTTCCCCCCTCCCGCGCGCAGTTTACCCTCGTTACTGACGCGATTAAGCGAGTCCTCTCCGCTTCATCGGCCGAATCGATGGACCCCGGCGGTAAATCGCCGGGCAAGATTCTTTATTTACGTGCCGGCTTTAACGATTCCAAACCCTTCCCGAAAAGCGACCTTTGACCTCCGGCGAAATATCCGCGCTTTTTCTTTGCTTTTACGGGAATTAGAAGGGGTTGTGAATTATTAAACAGTAAATTAGATTGGACCTGCATGGACTGTTTGAAAAGATTTGATATTATTTTGGAGATAACAGTTTGTTTTATATAAATTTTTGGTGTGTTCGATAATTATTTATACGTCTGCAGGCAATTTTGAAGTATCAGAGTTGAAATGTTAGGTTAAGTAATTCGTTGCTCTGTTTTGAGATCGTTTGAAATTATTATTGAGATCTGAGATGATTATTTGAGGGTAGTTATTTAAAATAATTATCCAATTTATCAGTTATTTAATGAAAATATAAAATTAAGTTAAGAGAACAAATTTCAATATTTCAGTGTTTATTCACACGTTTATAGACAATTTAAAAATATAGTTGCGTCACCGGCACTCCCACGAATTTAAAAAAAGTCTATTATTTAAAAAATTCTTTTTATTTACTATACAGTATATTCGAAACAAACCTAAGCCATCCAGTCCAGTTTTATACAACCGCCCCCGTTGCATAATACTTTCAAGCACCTTTCGCCGAGGGTCGTGGCGAATCGGTGCTAGAACAGCGTACAATAAACGAGCAAATTCACCGTCGAAGAATCCGGCAAATACATTAATAACATTTTGTTTCCCCGAGAGCTCGGGGAATCTCTGTTTCTCCCCTCCCCCCCCCGATTTACATAATACATGGAACGATCCTGAGGAGACCGCGTCCGAGCTATCAGAATCGACACGGATTCGCGGACCCCGTGGAAAGGAATAATTTAGGTGGGGAAACTGGGTCGAAGGGTGATCCCGTCGAACGAAGTATTTACAAGATTCCACGCGTAATTTATGCAGGGGAGAGGGTACGAGACGAGGGAGAGGTTAGGAATTTCGCCGCAAACTGTGTTCGCCTATTTTCCCCAATCAAGAAACAATTTATTGAAATTCTTCGAGGGGTGCACGGGGTCGAGAGAGAGAGAGAGAGAGAGGGAGAGAGCCATAAAATACTTTTCTTAGCGAGCCACCGGCTTCTTCCGTCCCCGTGGATTCTACGAGCGCCGAACGTCCGACGCGATATTGCCCGACGATAAATTACGCCGCCACCCCATTTCGCCGAGGAGTAGCATCCATGCGGCCCCCCATACGCGCTATCCCTGACCACCGTGAGATCCTCGAATATTTCCATGTGAATAAGTCTGACGCGGACCGGTTTGGATCCTCGTAGCATTATGCAAACCGATCCGCGTTTATTCTGTACGGTGTGCTCTCCAATGGGGTGGCGGCGAGCGTGTTCTCCGACGGCGACACCGGAGGGGGTGGCTCTGCGCCGTGTTTCGTTTATTCCCGGGTGGCTTTGCGCGAAGAATAGGGGCGGAATTGCGAGTCTTTCAAACCCGCTACGGAGCAACTTTGATATCGCGTAATTATATCGCGCTCATGTTTAACCTAATTTCAGTTTTAGTTGCGATGCCGGAATAGGTATCTTGTCCTTTTTCTACGGAACACAGGATTTTGTACGTTTATTTTTATGGTAGGATTCCTTTTTTATTTTTTGTGTATAAGAGAAAAGTTTGCGTGAATTTGATAATTTTTTGGTAATTTATTTTCGATATTTCAATGCCTTGTGCTGCAAAGAGGTTATATTTCTAAAGAAATCATATTTCGTAATACTGTAAACTATGATATAGTTACTGATTTTTTAGTATATTGGTTTTGTAATATAATGTACATAAGTGTTAAAAGCAGCAAATATATCGTAGTTTATTCTATTGTAAAATATAAACTTTTCAGAAATATATTCTCTCTGTAGCACAAAATATTGAACTATTACAAAGGGTTGAAATATTAAAGTGAAATAAATACTAATAATAAATACAATAATAGTAACTATATCAATAATAAATACAAAAATAAATCCAATAAAAATAAAAATAAAATAAATCCAATAAAAATAAAAATAAAATAAATCCAATAAAAATAAAAATAAAATAAATACAATAATGATGACACCCCCAACCGACACCATCGAAACAATAAAAGGAAGTTAGCCCAAAGCGAACGAAGAAAATAGTCGAGTGTCCCTATCGATCGTTGAAAAAATCCGCGGCGAAGGTTCGCGACCGAGCTAATGACGGATAAGCCGTAGTTTATAAATCATCCGGCCGTTTTGCATGCCTTAGATCCGGCGCACGATAAATAAGGGGTTCCTCCGCTCGAGGATCCGTTCTCCGTTGTAACGGCACGGTCGTTAAACCTCCTCCGCGCGATGATCGATTCGCCCGCTTAATGCCGCCCATTTCTCCTCTGTATCCTATTTCGGTCGCCACGGTTTTCGGATCCGGCCGCGGCCCGAGATTCAAGTAAATTGGATCACACGGCCCGCGGAGTGCTCGCGGGGGCATTTTTAATAATGGAGAATCCATTTGGCCGTGTCGCGGACATATATCTTGTTTGCTCGCGCCTCCCCGTCGACCGTCGTCTCCCCGTTGCACATCGCCGAGGTATTGTGCTTTATCCCGCCGCCGGTGGGGGGCTCCGCGCTTTTAAATAAATCAGATCCGAGCCGGGGAAACGCTCCGTAACTTTTTCATACGACGCAACGAAAACACGCGGCGCGATCTCGCTTTAATTAAATTTGCCCGCCGCCCTATCGTCGCGCGATCAACCCCCGGATGATCTATGCCGCGCGCGTGATTTTTACATTGCTATTTTTTCCCCCTCTCTCTACCGGGGAATTAAATTTATTTACTTATTATATATATATATATTTATTTGTATATTATACGCATTTATTTTCTATTTATTTATTTATTCATATTTACGTATTATATATATTTATTTTCTATTTATATATTCGTTTATTAAGTTCACAAAAAA